>NW_023270314.1:28236416-28357294 GCF_011800145.1 Mirounga leonina
AAAGAAAGAAAGAAAGAAAGAAAGAAAGAAAGAAAGAAAGAAAGAAAAGAGAAAGAAAGAAAAAGAAACATGGAGAGAATAAGGACAAATTACCTATTTTCCTATTTCACTAGGGTGGGGAAGAAAAAAGAAGCAACCAGAAGAGAAATTCTAACGTTCCTACCACCAAATCTAACTACCAACCTGAATCTGTACTCCTCTGGCTTCCTCCTATGTGTCAATGGCTAAACTATCATGCTCCTCTCCAAGGTTAACCCTTCCAGTGGCGCACTGAATCCCTTCCCATTTCACTATTCTAAAACTTTGCTCCTGAATTTATCCCCTTTTCATCAATTTTCCCCTCCCTTTTGTTTATTCTCACTAGCAAACATGCCAAAATATCTCCCATCTTCTTTAAAAATCTTCCCTTTGTTGAACATCCCTATCCAACTATCCCAGCTATCACCCTTTATTCTCTTAAAGCAAAATTCCTCAAAGGAGGTTTTTATCCCACTTTCTCCACTTCCTCACTTGCATTCTCTCTAAAATCCACTCCAATCAGGCCCTTCATTCATTCCTACTGCCCCAGTGCAGCCACTCTTGGCCAAGTCACCCGTGACATCCACACTGCCAAATCTATTAGCCAACTCTCAGACTCATCTTACCTAACTTCCCAAAAGAATTTGACATAGTTATCACTCTCCTGCTTGAAACACTTGCTTCATTTGGTTTCTAGGACACCACACTCTTCATGTTTTTCTTCTTACACCACTAGCTACTCCTTCTCACTTTGACTACAGGATCCACTTCCTAATTTTTAAAAGCTGAAATGCTCCAGGGTTCAATCTTTGGTCCTCTTTTAATCTACACTTTCTTGCTAGGTGATGTCACCCAGTTTCTATGCTGAGGACTCCTAAATTTATCTCCAGTATGACTTCTTCTCTACACTTTAGCCTACTGCCTAATCATTTCTACTTAGATGACTAATACCCTACATCTTAAACTTAACATGTCCAAACTGAACTTCTGATTCCCTCCATTTCCTTATATCTGTTCCTCCTTCAGTATTCCCCATTGTTGCTCAGGCCAAAAACCTTAGGATCATGTTTGACTCCTCTTTCTCACTCTACATTCCATGCATTAGTAAATCCTACCAGTACTACATTCAAAAATTATCTATACACTGACCTCCTTTTACCACCTGCACCACTGGTCCACCCTGGTCCAAGTAACTATCACCTCTTATCTGCATTACTACAATTCCCTTCCAACTCATATTTCTTATTCCACTCTTAACCTCTTATACTTTATTCTCATAACAGCTAGACAATCCTTTTAAAATCTAAAATAGAATATGTCATATCTTTGCTCAGAACTATGTAATGGCTTCCCTGATTTTAGAATAAAACACAGTCTTCCCATGACTAATAAGAAAGACACTTACATGACCTAGACACAGGTACTTCTCTGATATCATTTCATAATACCCTCTCCCTCACTTCCTCTGCTCTTATCTCACTGACTTCATTAATATTGCTTTTAAAAAGACATACACCCTCAACCTCAGGCTTTTGCATTTGATGTTCCTCTGCTTGAAATGCCCACTCTACCACCTAATTCAGGTCTTTGTTCAAATAACAACCTCCTCAGAGAGGCCTTCTCAGATCACTTTATCTAAAATAGCCTTCCTCTGTAAATTTAATCTCTTTTCCACACTTTATTTTTCTTCATAGCACCCAAAAGCACCTGATATTATATTTCACATCTCTTTGCTATATATTTATTTTCTTTCTCCTTCACCAAAATATAAATTCCATGAGGGGAAGGGCATATTTTGTTCATTGTTATATCTACCCAACACTTAAAAGGAGTATTTCCATCGTAAGCTCTCAGTAAATATTTGTCCAATAAATAAAAACAGAAGTCATATTGTTTTTTATATACATACAATGAACCCTTTCCAGTCTTTACTCTGCTTAACTTCTCTGCAGCATTTGGCATTGTACCACTTCTCCTTCTGGAAACTCTCTCTTTCCTTGGACTGTGAGACCTCCAGTTCTCCCTCTCTGATCATTTCTTTTCAGACCCCTTTTACAGGTTCCTTTTCTCTACTTTGAATATGACCATTCTTCAGATTCCCTACTAAGGCCAGGTTCTCTACTAAGACCACCACTCTCCAAGCTCTATGCATTCCACCTGAGTGGTCTTATCCATCTTCACAGTTTAATTATCATCTTTATGCTGAAGACTCTCAAATCTGTATCTCTCTCCTCTCTCCATAGCTGCATATATGACTGACTAAGAGACATCTCCAGGTATATGTACCACAGACACTTAAACCTCAAGACATGTCAAAAGCTGAATTGTTAGCTTCTTCTGTGTCCCTTCTTTAGTTCCCATCCACTTCTTCCTTCAGTATTATTTTTTTTATTATTGTTAAGATTTTATTTATTTATTTGACAGAGAGAGACACAGTGAGAGAGGGAACACAAGCAGGGGGAGCGGGAGAGGGAGAAGCAGGCTTCCCACGGAGCAGGGAGCCCGATGTGGGGCTTGATCCCAGGACCCTGGGATCATGACCTGAACTGAAGGCAGACACTTAACGACTAAGCCACCAGGCGCCCCTGGACGTAGCTAGTTTTAAGGTTGGCTCAACAGCTTCATGGTGTCAGAGCACTGAGATGTCATCTCTTTGATTCTTTTTATATTAAGACTCTGAAAATCTTAAATTGGCTATAGGCATCACACCTTCACAGAACATTTCCAAAAGCAGAAAGAAAGGGGAAGAAGTGAAACTAAAGGTCCTCAAGGGTGCAATCTCTTTTCATCAGGGGAGAAAACTGTAGCTGGGGCACAGGGGTGCAGGAGCACCTGGCTCTGGGGGTGCCAAACAGATCAGGTTCAGCCACTCACCACTGACAAAATCTAAAGGCAGAGAAAAGAGTGGTGGTGAAACAAGAAAGGAATTTATTTCAGTGAGGCCAACACTGGGAAGACAGGAGACCAGCATCTCAAAGTCTGACTCCAAAGTGTCAAAAATACTTCCAGGTATATATAAGGAAAATGTGGAGCAAAAGTTGGTGGGTACATGCAGGTAGGCAGTGAAGGTTAAATTGATCATTGTCTTAGGGTCAGTCATGAGGGGTCTTGCTGGCTCAGGGCAGTCCTTATTGCTCAAAGGGGTAGTTTGGGTTCCCATCAGAGGATGCTTTGCCCACAGGGTCTTTTGCCTAGGTTGAGATAAGTTTGGTATGGGCCACCTGGCTGGCTGTGACTCTTGATCTTGGGGTTGTAAATTTGAGCCCCACATTGGGTGTAGAGATTACTTAAAAATAAAATCTAAAAAAAAGAGAGAAAGAGAGAGAGAGAGAGAAGTTTGGAAAAAAGAAGTTAGTCACTTAGAAAGTACAGACTGAGGGGCGCCTGAGTGGCTCAGTCAGTTAAGCGTCTGCCTTCGGCTTGGGTCATGATCCCGGGGTCCTGGGATCGAGTCCTGCATCGGGCCTCTTGCTCCGCGGGAAGCCTGCTTCTCCTTCTCCCACTCCCCCTGCTTGTGTTCCCTCTCTCACTGTGTCTCTCTCTGTCAAAAAAATAAATAAAATCATTAAAAAAAAAAAAAAAAAGGAAACTACAGACTGAGGTCAAAATGAAGGTAGTTGAAGTCCTCTTTCAAATCCATTTGCGGAAATACCCTAGCCAACTTCCCTTTATGTTCCATTGGCCAGAACTGGGTCCAATTATAAAGGAGACTGAAAAAGCAAGTAAATATCTGGTAAAGGGCAATAGGGTTCCTTTGATTTATCCCTTGGGATTGAGCACATAAATATCCTTTAAAAAGAGACAGAGTGAGAGGGGCACCTGGGTGGCTCAGTCATTAAGCATCTGCCTTTGGCTCAGGTCATGAGCCCAGGGTCCTGGGATAGAGCCCCGCATCAGGCTCCCTGCTCCTGGGGAAGCCTGCTTCTCCTTCTCCCACTCCCCCTGCTTGTGTTCCCTCTCTCCCTGTGTCTCTCTCTGTCAAATAAATAAATAAAATCTTTAAAAACAAACAAAAAAACAAAACCCATTTTCTTTCCCCTATACCACCTACCTGTGGGGGTAGGGGTGGAGGGGTGGGGGGGGAGAGACAGAACACTATATAGCATGTAAATTTATAACACTGCAATAAATAAGAATAAAAGATCAAATATTCAAAAATAGTTGATGTTTGGTAAGTTACTGCTACTTATTTTTGTCTTTCCCTGTAGAGCTGGTTAAAGGAACAAAATATATTGTGAACTATTGTGTCTAAACCACAATATGGAACTATTAGAAATGTTTCTGACTGCGTAGAACAGTAGCAAATGGCCACGATACTAAGTAGCAAAAATGGGAGTGGCTCAAATAGCAACACAGGGTTTCCCATTACACCAAAGACTTAAAGCAAATAGTTACAGACCCTGAAACAGTCCAACAAAACAAAGATCTAATAATCAGTTAAAATGTTAAGATGGTGGATAATACTATGTTTATATTCCAGCAATAGATAACTACTATTTAGTTGTTAAATATATACAAAGTATATGCATCTATATATAATATAAGTAAATAAACCTATATAAGTTTAATATAGGTAAAAAAAGGAAAAAAAAAGTCAGCCTTTCCTCTCAGGTACTAAAGAGGTAGCAAAATAAACTTAGCATTATTCAATATTTTTCTGGCATAAAGATACCAGACTAGATTATATTTAAAAGTCCATTTTGGATCTAAATTACTCTCTGAAAACTAAGGTGTCACCAGGGACCTAAAAAACCCTCAAATACTTCCTCATTCACAACAGGGGAATTCACAGAAACAAGGCTAGCAAAGCTAATGATTTTAGGAGGGTATCTGGGGAGACATACAGGCCCACAGGAGCAAATCTCTGCAGTGAAAGCTCTAAGGTTCTGCAGAGAGCTAGAAGGAGGGAGGTGCCTGCTTCCAAATGGCTTTCATCCAGAGCAGACAGCAAAATGGAGTTAAGCAGGGTGGTTCCCTAACATTCATTTGCTGGTCCAGGCAAACTAATTATTTTCCATCTCCTTTAAGAATAAGTGAGACAATATTCAAATATATTCCTGTCCCCAGTAACCTAGTTTGGAAAATACGTGCAAATTTGGATCTTGAGTTGAAAACCTTTTCACAAAAGATCATCCTACAAAAAAAAAAAAAAAGGGGGGAAAGAAAGCAAGAAAACCTTTGAACAGGATTACAAAAAATATATTTATTAGAAATAAAAGAAAACCTCCTTGTCTGTATTCCAGGTTCATATGAGTGGAAATTTTACATACACAGAAAGTAAAAATATGTGTGTGTATGTGTGTGTACATATATATCCTTACAAACTACACACACATATTAACAGTGTAAATCTGTTATTTGTCTGATATGAAGGGTGAAGTCTTTACCAAATCTGAGCAAGGTAATAACTGAGTATGAATTGTGAATTGTTAGTTTTACACTTGCTTTTTTTGTTACATACTATCCCTGGGAGGATATTTTGAATAGTGTAACAACAATAGGTTTCTGCCAGGACCATTTTAAATCCACATTTTAAACCTAACTAACCACTTCATGCATTTCCGAGGCAGAGGTGGGGAGGAGGGTATCCACTATAATCTGGGCCTCCTAGAAGGAGGCTATAACCAATTGATCTTGACATAACAGAAAGCAGTTATTATATAGAGTTTTACAAAGCTCTATATAACACAAGGATTCCCTACTTCCTAATATCCTTCAGTATCAATTTCCTCACTACCCAAGTTTCTGTCCTCACTTCTACAATTCAGCTACCAAATTTGAAATGTATCTTTGAATCTCCCTTTTTAAAAGCCCCTGGGGCTGTTCGATAAAGTTATTGGTTATATCTAAAAATGGGGCCTAGTAGGCCCTTTTAACAGCTTCGATGTTCAATGCTTAGGTACTACTCTTTGAATGACTGAAATACTTTTGCTTCCAACATCTGGCACCTTAGTTTAACGAACAAGTCATTACAATAAACCAAATAAAACTAGTCTGTTTTCTAAACCTTGCATCCTCCACATTATCAGGTAAGTACTGAGAAAAGAAAAAGACAAAACTCACTGACAAATTGTGGCAACATGAAAATAATCAGCTGAGCTATCCGGACCAGAAATTTCTGCATCTCATGGTGCTTCGTCTTTAAAACTGTACAGACTTCTTAAGTCTTAGGGTTCGTCCAAATTAAGGCAAGCCTGCTTTCCCGTTCCCATGTTGGTTGCTTTCCGAACCTGCGCCCGCCCCCGCCCAAGCCCTGGCGGCCATGCGCCGCAGACTGCAGCAACCGAGCTCGCTGTCCGCAGGCGCGGCGGACCCCGCCCCGCAGGGCCGGCGCGGGGAGGCGGCTCTGGGCCAGGAGCCCGCCTCTGCGGCGGCCGAGCCGGGCGCCGAGTGGGCGCGCCGGGCCGGGGGAGGGGCCCGCGGCCATGGCACCGCCTGGGCCCGCCCGCCCCTCCCCGGACCGCTACTTAAGTAGCTCCGGCAGCGCCCCCGCCTCAGTGCGTTACTTACCTCGACTCTTAGCTTGTCGGGGACGGTAACCGGGACCCGGTGTCTGCTCCTGTCGCCTGCGCCTGCTAACACATAGCCACCATGGTAAGTGGGCCGCTCAGGACGCCGCCCTCGCTCTGGAAAACGGGAAACGCGAGCCGGGCAGTCTTGGGGGGGCCGTTAGCCAGGGATCAGCGCTCTGGTTTTGGAAGGCGAAAAGCGAGGCTAGAGGCGAGGGCTGTAGTAGTGAGAATGGTTGGGGCCCGGGAGGGAGGCTGCCGCGTTTTCTTCTTGGACTCTGGGAGGGCATGGCCGGACGCCGGCTCCCCGACTGTGGTTGGGGCTCTCAATTAGCCCTTAC
The DNA here is from genome assembly GCF_011800145.1 of Mirounga leonina. Classification (NCBI taxonomy): domain Eukaryota; kingdom Metazoa; phylum Chordata; class Mammalia; order Carnivora; family Phocidae; genus Mirounga; species Mirounga leonina. The sequence continues at coordinate 28,243,285 of NW_023270314.1, forward strand.
CTCTTGGACGCGGCGACCCGAGACCCTACAGTCTTTTCCCGCGCGTTCCCATCCCCCTTTCCTTCGTCCGCTTTTGGCGGGCGCGCGCGCGCGCGCGGGCTCTCCACGCCCTCACTTCCTCCTCTGCCAGAAACGCGGAGGCGGGAAGGAGCCCGACACAAAAGCGCAGGCGCAACCGTTACCTTCCCGCCAGGGAGCGGCGGGAGACCGCCTTTGCCGTCTGCGCGTGCGCGCCGGGTGCTGAGGGTCTACCACCGTAGGGTGTGTCTTCTCTTAGCCTGAGTTGGGAGGGTGGGGGGGGGTTGTTTTTTAACGAGAACAATAAGATGAATGTGGAGAACGGCTCCTTGTCACTGTGCCGCACTACGCTAGAGTATTAGGACAATTAGCTCCCAACAGCTTCTAGAAGCCATCTGTCCGTCCTTGGTCTAAGTTAGGAATGCGCATAGGAGCAGGTGGTGGCAGTGAGTGATTTTGAGGGAACGGAAATCGGATCTTGGTCCAGATCTGGGCCGCCGATAATCCCCTGCTGTGCCCTGACAGATGTGAAGGTGCTGGGCTGAGCCCAACGCCTGGGGGAGCCGAAGATGGTTGGCCATGGCAGGCGCCTCTGCAGACGAGGCTGCTGCGTGTCTCTGCAGCTGCGCGGCCCCGGTGGCCGCAGAGGGGCGCGGGTGCGCGCACACCCTGAATTGCTCATTCATCCTGTGCCGCAAAGCCCCGCCCTTTGTCCCTGCGGCCAGACATTTCCTCTGCACTGTTCTGGCCACGTGCTTCCTGCGATGGGCGCTGCCCGGAAATGGGCCGCATAGTCTAAAATGGAATTCTGAGGCCTGAGCACTGGATGAATGGCCTCCCTATCTTCGTCTTCCAAAGGAGGAAGCTGTGACTAAGCGCTCTTGGTCTGGAAAGAGACCTTCCCAATTTAGATAGGGAAAAGAAATTCATTAAAAGCCAGCATATCAAAGTATAGAGTCTCCCCTAGAAGAGTATTACATTTTAAATAGTATTAGAAGGGGAAGTTTGTAAGATTGTTTACATAAATTATTTTGTTCTGCTTTACAGTCACTAGATTAGTTTAATACTGATTTTCTTTTTTTCTAATCTACTTTTCCACAGCGTGAGTGCATCTCCATCCACGTGGGCCAGGCTGGTGTCCAGATCGGCAATGCCTGCTGGGAGCTCTATTGCCTGGAACACGGCATCCAGCCCGATGGCCAGATGCCAAGTGACAAGACCATCGGGGGAGGAGATGACTCCTTCAACACCTTCTTCAGTGAGACGGGCGCTGGCAAGCATGTGCCCAGGGCCGTGTTCGTAGACCTGGAACCCACAGTCATTGGTGAGTTGGCCTCAGTGACCTGACCCCGTGAGCTCCCGGGGTGAGACAGTGGAGGGGGGTGTCTGGGACAGGAGGTCTGTCTTGAGGCTCCGTGGACACCCTGGGGTTGAGCGGGCTTGTGCAGGGGGTGAGTGAGGGGTGGCTGCTCTATTTGCCTTTTGCAGATGAAGTTCGCACCGGCACCTACCGGCAGCTCTTCCACCCTGAGCAGCTCATCACTGGCAAGGAGGACGCTGCCAACAACTACGCCCGAGGGCACTACACCATTGGCAAGGAGATCATTGACCTTGTCTTGGACCGCATTCGGAAGCTGGTAGGTTTATTCTCAAGAATAAAGTAAACAGTGATCCTAAGGTAGACATTGGAAATATGTTCTTTTCATCTTAAACACAGAACTGAAATGTAATAGAGTGAGGTAAACTTCCTTTACAGTTTTTTTTAAAAAATCCAATTAAAGCACTAACTATTTAGTGTCATTTTATAGATATTAGTGAAGCTTTTTTTTTTTTAAGATTTTATTTATTTGACAGAGAGGGAACACAAGCAGGGAGGAGTGGGAGAGGGAGACCCAAGCAGGGAGCCTGTCGCAGGACTCGATCTGAGCCGAAGGCAGACGCTAAACGACTGAGCCACGGAGGCGCCCATTAGTGAAGCTATTTTTAACTAAATGCTTAGTAAGATCTGTATTCTTGGAATTGTATGAAAAGTGAAAATATATTGCAAAGAGCAGTAATACTATGTTTTCTCTATTCCTTTTTTCTAACAGGCTGACCAGTGCACAGGTCTTCAGGGCTTCTTGGTTTTCCACAGCTTTGGAGGGGGAACTGGTTCCGGGTTCACCTCCCTGCTGATGGAACGTCTCTCTGTCGATTATGGCAAGAAGTCCAAGCTGGAGTTCTCCATTTACCCAGCCCCCCAGGTTTCCACAGCTGTAGTTGAGCCCTACAACTCCATCCTCACTACCCACACCACCCTGGAGCACTCTGATTGTGCCTTCATGGTAGACAATGAGGCCATCTATGACATCTGTCGTAGAAACCTCGATATTGAACGCCCAACCTACACTAACCTTAACCGCCTTATTAGCCAGATTGTGTCCTCCATCACTGCTTCCCTCAGATTTGATGGAGCCCTGAATGTTGATCTGACAGAATTCCAGACCAACCTGGTGCCCTATCCCCGCATCCACTTCCCTCTGGCCACCTATGCCCCCGTCATCTCTGCTGAGAAAGCCTACCATGAACAGCTTTCTGTAGCAGAGATCACCAACGCATGCTTTGAGCCAGCCAACCAGATGGTGAAATGTGACCCTCGGCACGGTAAATACATGGCTTGCTGCCTGTTGTACCGTGGCGACGTGGTTCCCAAAGATGTCAATGCTGCCATTGCCACCATCAAGACCAAGCGCAGCATCCAGTTTGTGGACTGGTGCCCCACTGGCTTCAAAGTGGGCATTAATTACCAGCCTCCCACTGTGGTGCCCGGTGGAGACCTGGCCAAAGTACAGCGAGCTGTGTGCATGCTGAGCAACACCACAGCCATCGCTGAGGCCTGGGCTCGCCTGGACCACAAGTTTGACCTGATGTATGCCAAGCGTGCCTTTGTTCACTGGTATGTGGGGGAGGGCATGGAGGAAGGAGAGTTTTCCGAGGCCCGTGAGGACATGGCTGCCCTTGAGAAGGATTATGAGGAGGTTGGTGTGGATTCTGTTGAAGGAGAGGGTGAAGAAGAAGGAGAGGAATACTAATTACCATTCCTTTCAGCCCTGCAGCATGTCACACTCAACTTTAGCTTCAACATTAGCTGACAGGCGTTAAAGCTTTCTGGTTAGATTGTCTTCACTTTTAACTGTGATCATGTCTTTTCCATGTGTATCTGTTGCATTTTTCCATTATGTCTCAAAAGTAAAGGCTTTAAGAAAGAAAGTTTGACTTCTGTGCTTTTTCTAAATTGCTTTCTCCAGTTCAGGATCTACTACCATTCATCTGTATCTGGAAGATAGCAGCAGGGTGCTAATATCAAGGATCCCATTTCCTGTGTAGCCACCTCTGGGAAAAAGAGCACACTGGGCTAGAAAAGCAGGAGAGCTGGATTCTGACCCTGATCTAATATCACCTCAACCAGTGTTAGAATCTAGATCAAAGGGAGCTTAGAAAAATGTTAGTCCAGAGCTAATCTAGCTTTTGAAATTATTGGTTAATTTTAATTACTAATGACTTAGGTATAGGAAGTTTTAAATGCCTTACAAATTCATGACTGCTGCTTAAAGAAGTTTGCTAATCTATCAATGTAACTAAAAATTTCAAAATGACCCTTTTTTTTTTTTTTTAAGATTTTTATTTATTTTTGAGAGAGAGAGAGCATGAGAGGGAGGAGGGTCAGAGGGAGAGGCAGACTCCCCGCTGAGCAGGGAGCCCGACGTGGGACTCAATCCCAGGACTCCAGGATCATGACCTGAGCCGAAGGCAGTTGCTTAACTAACTGAGCCACCCAGGCGCCCTCAAAATGACCCTTCTATAGGAACACAGATGACTAGAGAAATTCTTGAGCATGTTGAAGTAAACGCTGTTTCCAACCCTGTCATAAGTTGCAGGATCCTAATTCCTGCTGATGAACAAAAATCCTAATAGTAAACCAAATAAGCAGCTGTGGGTTTAAAAAAAAAAAGGCCCTGGATGTTTGTGGAAGAGCACTGCTTTAGGAGAGGGTAAAGTGGCAACATTTGTATAGGTTAGGATAAGAGTTTACAATTTAGGGCACTTAGCATAGTTTACATTCAAGAACAGAATTTGGGGGGCGCCTGGGGGGCTCAGTCGTTAAGCATCTGCCTTTGGCCCAGGTCGTGACCCCAGGGTCCTGAGATCGAGCCCCATATTGGGCTCCCTGCTCCACGGGAAGCCTGATTCTCTCTCTCCCCCTGCTGTGTTCCCTCTCTCACTGTCTCTGTCAAATAAAATCTTAAAAAAATAGAATTTGGCTACATCTAAAGGACTATGTAGGAGATAGGCAAACAGGATTCAAATAGAGTGTTTTACTGCAGAGAAAATGTATATTTGAAATTCAGAAAGTACAGGGACTATTAAGGCCTGAAGATGTTCATCCTTGGTTTAAAAATTAGGGAATACCAAAGTTTTCCCTTTTTTTTCCTTACAAATTTATAAAAATAGTTACGGGCTCCTGTTCTCAGATGTTTCAGAGAAAGCTCTGTTGGGTGGCGCTACAGGCTGAGCACAGCAACACAAATGGAGCCACTGCAGGTCCCAGGGGAAGGCCGATGCCGGGGCTGTAAAGTGCTATGGGGAACCCTAAACTGAAATAGTGACCAAATGGGGATTGAAGGTTTTGAATTAGTGCTGAACTGGAAGGAAGTCGGTCTTGAGAGATGTCTGAAAACTCTCTGATTCAGTGTCTCTGTTCTTTTCTATAAAGCAAGAGGGAAAGGTAGCTAGGCTAGAGCCCGGGAAACAGCAGCAAAGTAATGCAGGGCAGAGCTTGCTTTTCAGGAAAATGTCCTGGGTGACCTAAAATCAGGGAAGCACACGGTGTACAATGTGCCATGTGCTTTTTTCAGAATTCTGAGGCACAAGGCAGGGACAGGATCAAGAAGCGAGCATTTCAACTGCACCTGATTTTTTTTTTAAAGATTTTATTTATTTGACACAGGGCGGGGGGGGGGGGAGCAAGCACAAGCAGGGGGAGCGGCAGGCAGAGGGAGAGGGAGAAGCAGGCTCCCCACTGAGCTGGGAGCCCGATGTGGGGCTCCATTCCAGGACCCTGGGATCATGACCCGAGCCAAAGGCAGTCCCTTAACTGACTGAGCCACCCAGGCACCCCTGATGTTTTATTTTGCTTGGGTTTTATGTGTTGGGGTGGGGGGTGTTGTATTTTTAAGAAGATTAATCTGTAGTAAACAAAGCAAAATAAGATGACAGGCTGGTGCTAGTTAAATAGTTGTTTGCAATTTTATTACCTATTATCATATAAATTGCCCCAAGATCTATGTGTATTACCTCACGTGGTTTCTGAGGGTCAGAAATTCAGGAGTGGTTTAGCTGGCTAGTTCTGTCTTGGGATTTCTCATAAGGTTGCAGTCAAGATGTTGACTGAGGCTACAGTTCCCTATGTGCTTCACTGGGACTGAGGGATTCACTTCCAAGGCAGTTCACCCACCTGCCTTGCAAGTTAGTGGTTGTTGGCAGGTGGCCTCAGTTCACACGTGGACCTCTCTCCAATAGGGCTCCTTGTGCGTCTTTAGAACATGGGGACAGGCTTCCCCCAGAGTGAGTGATCCAAGAGAGGGCAAGTTGGAAACTGCAATGCTGTGACTTAATCCTGCAAGTCACACTCTCATTTCTACAATATACCATTTGTTACACATGTCAAACCTGTTTAATCTGGGAGAAAACTACAGGAGGCAAGAATCAGTGGGAGTTACATACAAACCCCTAAGTTTTAATGTTTCTAAAGGATAGAACAATATCTTTTATATTATCCTTTTTTCCCCGGTATGATTGATATATTTCATTTTTTAAAAGGGAGGAAACCTGGGTACCTGGCTGGCTCAGTCAGAGGAGCATGCGACCCGATCTCCGGGTTGTGAGTTTGAGCCCCACGTTGGGTATAGAGATTACTTAAAAATAAAATCTTTAAAAAAAATAAGGGGTGGGGGAGAAAACCTGTAATTTAGAAAGGTTTTCTAGGGGCACCTGGGTGTCTCAGTTGTTAATCGTCTGCCTTCGGCTCAGGTCATGTTCCCAGGGTCCTGGGATCAAGCCCCGTATCAGGCTCCCTGCTCCGCGGGAAGCCTGCTTCTCCCTCTCCCCCTCCACTCCCCCTGCTTGTGTTCCCTCTCTTGCTGTGTCTCTCTCTGTCAAATAAATAAAATCTTAAAAAAAAAAAAAAAGTTTTCTATTTTCTACAGTTCAAACTCAAATTTCAACATTTGTGGTTGTTTTAATTTAAGCTATCCTTTAGAATAGACACCTCCTATCTACCTTCTTCCTGAACTATCCAGTCCTCTTTATATTCTAATTATTTGGTTATTGATCCAACTGGCTGCTTGAATTCAGTATTCCCTCTGTCCCCTCTGTTCCTAATCATCTTGTATGCAACATGACGATTAGTAGTTACTAATAGTCAAAACCTTTGGTGACGTGAAATACCAAGTGTGGGACTGGGGTGAAGAGGAAGGGGCTGCCTATAATGAAATGCCAAAGCAGCCAGGAAATGCCATGAAGCATTCCTTTGGGGGGCACTGGGGTCTGATTATATCTTTGCCCTGGCAGCAAGCACAATTCCTGGTAATGATTATGGCCCACAGACTGCTCTGTTGGAGGTAAAAATAAGGATTATTTATTTCCCTCTTAGGACAGATTATTCAATACAAACATCAAACCCTCAACTTGAGGGTTTTGTAAAACATATTCACTCCCTTTTCAGGCCCAGGTCTCTTTAAGCACCTTCTGAGTTGAGTTTCAGGGTAGAGAGGCCTAGGAAACAGATTGAGACACTTGACTTTTTGTTCTGTCATTAGTCAGGCTCTCTTAACTTCCTGGGCCTATTATCCCTTTTTTCCTTTTTTTTTTAGATTTTATTCATTTATTTGACAGAGACAGTGAGAGAGGGAACACAAGCAGGGGGAGTGGGAGAGGGAGAAGCAGGCTTCCCACTGAGCAAGGAGCCTGATGTGGGACTCGATCCCAGGACCCTGGTATCATGACCCTAGGCAAAGGCAGACGCTTAACGACTGAGCCACCCAGGCACCCCCCCAAAGGCAGATGCTTAATGACTGAGCCATCTAAGCACCCTGGCCTGTCTTCCCTTTTGCACTCCAGATTCCCATTCTGCCTTTCTCAGAGAGGGTGGTGAATAGGAAAATCAAGTCTGAAAGGACTTGAAGTTTAGCAGCGATGTGCATCTAAGCTTAGGAGATGAGGGACAGGGCACCACAGGACTTGACAGCTCTACTCAGTGAGACACCAAAGCCACTGCCAAGGAAAAATGAGCCATTTATTTAGAAAAGAAATAGAAATAAGTAAAACCCAAGGAGAGTTTACTTAGAGATGGCAAGGATGATGATGATGATGATGATGATGATAATTAACATTAGTACATCAAGACTTTCAATTTACACCCACCCACCTGTTTTTAAAAAAAACACCAGAATGCTTGGGGCACCTGGGTGGCTCAGTCGTTAAGCGTCTGCCTTCGGCTCAGGTCATGATCTCAGGGTCCTGGGATCGAGCCCCGCATCGGGCTCCCTGCTCGGCGGGAAACCCGCTTCTCCCACTCCCACTCCCCCTGCTTGTGTTCCCTCTTGCTGTCTTTCTCTCTGTCAAATAAATAAAAATCTTTAAAAAAAAAAATAAAAAACACCAGAATGCTTAAATGCCTTTACAATGCAGCATTCTTTTTAAAAAAAAATTTTTTTAAAGATTTTATTTATTTATTTGACAGAGAGAGACACAGTGAGAGAGGGAACACAAGCAGGGGGAGTGGGAGAGGGGGAAGCAGGCTTCTCCCTGAGCAGGGAGCCCGATGCGGGGCTTGATCCTAGGACCCTGGGATCCTGATCTGAGCTGAAGGCAGACGCTTAACGACTGAGTCACCCAGGCGCCCCGACAATGCATCATTCTTAACCTCCTTGAGATGACCTTAAAATGAAAGGAGCCCAGTGCCTCATTTTTTTTTTTTTTTTTTTTTTAACAAATGACAGGTTTAATTGGCAGGGAAGAAGGGAAGTGATACTACAGCCCTGTGTCCTGCCTTGTAGGACCAAGGGCCTTAAATATTGCTTGCTAAAAGATCAGAAGGAATAGGAGTCTTTCAGCCTTATGGAGGGCCAGGTACATGCTCAGATTAAGAGGCTTCAATGAGAGAGAAGAGAGATGGCATTTTCCCCTCCTGATCCCATCAAATTCCTGGCAAATTCCTTAATGCCCTGCAGATGGCACCACTGACAACGAGTTCTCTGCCCAGAAGAGCAGAGCTCAGATTTGTGAACTCTGCCCTGTCACGTTGGAGCTGAGCCTAAAAGATACATAACAAACAGGAAGTAACTGACTTGGCATCTCTGGCTTGTCGTTTTGTTGTTGTTGTTGTTGTTGTTGTTCTGTCCATTCCTAAAGTTAGCTAGGCCTCATGCTAGGCCATTATGACTCAGGCAGCTACAGGATTTAGGAACTCCCATACCCAAGCTCTTAGCTGCAGCTCCTGCCTCGAGGGTCCTCCCCAGGGTGGGATGGGTATCAAAACATGGTCTTGGGGTCAACATGTAGTAAGGGAGATTGCCAGATCAATCCGAACTCATTATTGACGCAAAATCAATAACCACCTAATGATGTGGAAATTATCATGTAGATACTGGTATCTTTGTGTTGTGAGGCCCAGCTACTTCCTCTCTGCCATTTGGTCCGTACACCAAAATATAAACGTCCTTCCCCACCTATCCCTCAACTGATCAACCCATCTCCCAACTGACAGCTTGCCGTATGCTACTGTGTCAACTGTGATGAAATTAGCTCATCTCATTCCTGCCGGGGGCCTTCACTCTTCCTCCCACCTATATAATACCTTTTCCAGCCATAACTGCCCCCCCCCATCTTTGCCCACTTAACTCATACTTTTCCTTTGATGATGGAAACTGAGATGTTACCTCTTCAAGGACTTAAAGATTAGGTCAGACTCAGATTCCCCATTAAATATTTGCATAGAACCTTTTACTTTTCTCTCAAAGCACTGATCATATTTTGGAATTATATACTTATTTGTGTGATTATTTAATTAATATATTTCCCCCCATCAGATTTTATAAGCTCTACATCTATCGTGCTTATTACCATTGTATTGCCAGTACCTAGCTTGGTGCTTACTGCATGACTGGCACTCAATAAATATTCCAAGAATTAATTTGGGGCAAGAACAAAGATTCAAACTTTTAACTCTGAAAGCTAGAGATGACTGCCCCTCCACTGTCTTCCCTTTTTTCTCCTTTTCCCAGGCCCAAAGATCTAAGATGCCTCAGGAAGACACCACAGGGTAGATGGTGATATCAAATGAAGGTAGAAAGGAAAGTTGTTCTAAAGATTCTTCATAAATAAGACCTGTTCTAAAGATTCTTCATAAATAAGATCCTTCACCCTCTCTCTGGCCCAACTTGTCTTATGATAATAGCATGCAGAAACTTTTGCTGGCTCACACTGACCAAATGAATGTGTGCCAGGGTCCAAAGTATGACCCAGCTATCAGAACAGGCAGGTGTCACCTTAGACATTCCATCAGTATGCAAAGCTAGGCAAAGCTAGGCAAAGCTAGGCAGCTGAGCATTCCCAACATCTTCTTCACTGGTTGCCCTGGTTGCCCTGCTATGCAAACTGTTTATCCAGTTCTGGGCACCTCAAAGAGGATACAGAAAGGCAAGAGAATTCCCTTCAAGGGGTGAGTGGAATGCTAAGGAGCTTTGAGTAGAGGAACTCAGAGAACTGAGGATGTTTAGATTAGAATAGAGAAACCCAATGAAGATCTGCTGTCCAGAAATGGCAGCAGCCTCATTCCTCAAAAACCCAGAGGGCACAGCAAAGGATGGGGAAAAGCACTGCAGCTCACTTTCTAATAGTCAGCACTGCAGCTCACTTTCTAATAATCACTTTCTAATAATCAGCTAGGTCAACAATGGGCCACTATGCCATCCATGTTGTCAGTGGCAAACAGAGAGAACCGAAGATTTCTAAAATCCCTCTCCATTCCCAGAGTCCAGGATTTCACAAATTTTTCTGCTATTTCAAGCCAATCTTTCATAATGACTATCCTCTCAAATATTTTTAGAAAGGTCAGAGAGGTAGGGACAAAGGAACAGAATCGCTCAAAGCATGTTTCTTAAACCCAACCCCTGCTAACAACAGACTGTCAGATCCAGGTAGGTCTTACCTAAAAGGAACCTCTGGTTTTCTGGCTTCCCTGGCACCAGAGAAGAGGGCAATCCCAAAGTTGCTGGTCCATTTCTAGGAACTGGTCCAATTCCCGTCAGAGAGAAAGGAGGAGGTTTACAGCCTTACCTTGGGCTGCTACAAAATGCCACAGACTAGGTGGCTTAACCAACAAACTTTTATTTTTCACAGTTCTGGAGGCTGGGAAGTCTAAGAATCAGTGTTTGGTGAGAGCGCTCTTCCTGGCTTGCCTTCTTGTTATGTCCTCACATGGAAGAGACAGAAAGCTCTAGTCTCTTTCTCTTCTTATAAGGACATCAATCCCATCAAGGGAGCTGTACTTTATCTAAACATAATTACCTCTCAAAGGCCCCACCTCCTAACACCATCATTTTGTGGGTCATATAAAAATATTAATTTTTTTGAGGTATAATTTGACTAACATTAATTTCGGACACCTGGAAATGAAATTGACACAAAATAGCCCAGCCTATAGCATTTTCACCCCAGAGCTGGAGGAGTTCTTCCCGAAGACCCAGGAAGTCCTGGGAATAAAATGGCCTTGAAGGTACTCAGAGAAAGCAGGACTTTTTCTGTACTTACTGTATTTTCTGTAGGAAAAAATAGGACATGTAGGCAAGCAAAGAGAAAATGAAGATATCCATAATTTGGAAAGTTTCTGAAATCTTTGTTTAAAGAAAAGGGCAACTTTTCCTAATTCTCCTCTCTGTCCCTCTCCTGCCCCAGTCACCTTGGGGAGTGGATGCCCCTGGTCTTCTATCTGCTCCTCTCAAGGTGCTGTTCAGCAATAAATCATCATTTGGAAGCTCAAAAGTGGACAGACAGATACAGATGGAAGAGTTCCAGGGCTCTTGAAGGTACTGAAGTTCAAGTTTTAGCTTTCTATTACATTGACTATCTAAGCAATATAGTAATGAGGAGAATACAGAAGTAGGGTATATATTCACTAAGAGGCAACAGTAGATTGTCAGGAAAAAGGGAGGCTTTGGAATCAGAGAGGCCAAGTTCAAATCCTAGTTGCACCACCCAGTGTTGTTGGCCCTTGTACACATTACTTAATTTCTTTGAACTCATTCCTCATCTCTAAAAAAAATAAAGTCTATTTTCTAGGGTCATTTTGACACTGAAAAAATCTATGTAAAGTATCTATTAATATTTAGCACTTAGTGGAGGCTCAATCTGGACTTGTTCCCTTCCTTGTGTTGCTTGAAGAAGTTAAAATTAATCCTCCATAATCAAGGTAGTCCCCTCCCTATGAAGAATGGGTTACTAATCTCATAGGCAGATCAAATCCACAAACACTGTTTACTATGAGAACTGCACCGAGGTTGGAAGGAAAGGGATGAATTAGAAGCCACATACACATTTCCAATCCTTGAAGGAGAGGGGAAAGGAGAAAAGACATAAATGGAGGTAAATTTAAACAATACAAAAGATTTAAATAACAGCTCAAGATAATGTTATTAAACAGTGCATAGATGCCTAATTGTTCACTGAACTATATAGCTGGAACTATACAGGCAGAAATCCCTTCAGGAAAGAATGGAAGAAAAGACATTATTGGTGTTGAGCCTTGAAGTAGATAGGATTTGGACAAAGTGAGACTTGGCAAGTTTAAAAATATATTATGGAGTGTCTTTTTGCATGGTTTTCTGAGTGTTAATTCAGTAATCAGAGAATCTCTGAAAAGAAAGTTATTGTGCTTCCAATGGATTTGTAAACAAGGGCTCGAGGACTTGTGAGCAAATATATCAGATTGTCACTGGGCTCAAAACTACTTTCTCTAGGAAGTATTCTACATTCTTTCTCTCTGTTCTGAGCTTGAGCTTGTCTTCTACTATGCAGTTCCAAGTTCATAGGTTTATTGATATTTTGCCTTTTAAAATTCACTTCAGTTGTACATAACTGTACATTCTGGATGATGATAAGTCTCTAAGCAGAATCTATGCTAACCAGTTGTATGAATCAGATTTAAAAGTCTGTGGCTCTGGGGATGTCACAGAACTTTGCAAACTGCAAAGGACTGTTAACATTAGATTTTTAGATTTAGAAGCAATCTGAAGGGTGTTCTAGTTAAGTGTAGTCTAGGATGACAGTGCTAGAACCAGACCCAGCTCTTCTGATTATCAGCAATGCCTGCTATCTTTTCTCACCATATTTGTAAATTTTGAGTGTCTACATGTATTATGCACCAGGCTAAGGGCTAGGGAAATAACTACATCCAAGACAAATATGGGGTGCCTGTGTGGCTCACTCAGTTAAGCATCTAACTCTTGAATTCAGCTCAGGTCTTGATCTCAAGGTCATGAGTTCAAGCCCTGCGTTGAGTTCCATGCTGGGGGCCTACTTAAAAAAAAAAAAAAGACAAATATGATTCTTTCCCTTTACAAGCCTATATGGATGGAGGAGGCAAACAAATGCAAGCAAATTAAGTTATGGCAACTTGTTATAAATAATATGATTAGGTTGCTTTAGATAATGCAATGGGGGAAGGCTCTGAACAGGTATCATTTAAGCTCAAACCTGAAAGAGATTGAAGTCAGCCAAAATGAATTAGGAAGGGGGAGGGGAGGAGGAAATATCAAGCACAGAGCCTTAGGAAGGAAAGAGCTTGGCAGGATCCACCAGGAACTGACCAAAGGCCAGGGTGAAGATGCTGGCAAATTGAAGCAGTAAAGAGGATTTAGCATAGGTCACAACCTCAAATGCACAGCTGGACTGACAAAGTAAATGGAAAAACTGGTGAGGTGTAAGAGCTTACCCAAGTGATAGGGACTGTGGAAGAGTGGAGCACACCCTGCCCCATCTACTGGGCCATATGTCCTTTTTGACCAGTTCTGCCAGATCTTCTATTTAAGAGACGGAAATCTGAATTTTTAAGGTATCCTGGTTTTTAAATGTTTATTCAAATTTGTTAAAAACACCGTGAGCCAAACAAAACACAGTATATTTATTCCTAAAACACACTCAATAGGCCCAAGCCACCTCCCTGTGCTCTCCTTTTCTTCCTTGCAGATCATCCCGGGATCCAGCCAGTTAGCTTCTTCTCTTTGTAACTACCCACTCTTCCTGCTGGAGTTCAGTTCACCCCAAGCTTGGTTGCTAAGGGGGAAATCAGCTCTTCAGCTCCTCTCATTATCTTGCTATCACCAAAGACAAATGTGTGTATACACACATACATAAGTGTGTACATATACATAGAAACAAGTACATTCTTTTTATTTCCCAAGGTTCTGTTGCAAATCAGTGGGGAAACAAAAAAGGGACAAAAATAACTTGCTCCGGAAAAGTTACCAGGGTACAGAATTCAGCTGTTAATTCTGGCCCCTGACTCTTGCTCAGATAGTAACTGGATGCAGTCTAGGCCTTTACAATTGGGCTCTTATCCTTCAGTGGGGCAGTTTGCAAAACTCCGCCCTTCTTTCGAGTTTCCCTTACTTCCCCAATTTAGAGGAAGGGTTCAAGTCCATGAAGGTGGAACTACCCAAACAGTACATATTCCAAGGTTGCCGGAAGGTACCTGGCATTCCTTAATTGTGTGACCTTGGCACGTGACAACTTCTCACCATTTTCTAATTTCTAAAATGTTAACCATATCTTCCTCTGAAGGGCTGTTGTGATTTCAAAAGGAGATAAAAGTCTATAAGGTGAGTGGCACAGAGTAGGGTAACATTTGACTCAGCCCTATTAAGCAATGATTCCCCGGGGGGTATTTCCTCACAAAGTTTCAGGCTATTCCTGTGGTTCTCTATCCACTTTTCTTCAGTATTTGCTCCAGCACACACTAGGCTTCCCACATAAGTGACTGAGTGAAAACTCCTAGCAGTGGAGGGGCCCCACCCCAACAGAAACACTTTCAGAAAATGCTGCTGCAGGCCTTGGGTTACTGGGCAGCGGTGCCTTTCAGAACCCCCTTGGTGCTCTCACATCCTGCCTTGCTGGCCTGGTCCAAAGGGTTCATTTAACCACAGTCAAATTAAAATCTTGGTTGCTCGGAAATGCAGGAACTGTCCTCTCAACCGCAGGAGTTGAAAGGAGACGGCTGTTCAGTTTTAAAGCACTGTTTAGTTTTAGAGCAAGCACTCTAAGGCCCCAAAGATCCCGCCTCCTTCCACGAGGCGAGCCTATCAACGCTCCCCTGGCGATGAGCGGCAGCTCCCTAGGAGCCAATGAACTCCGCTCGCTGGAAGAAACCCGCCCATCCCTTGTGTCGTCAGTTGGTCTCTGGTAGATAGAACCAGCACCTGCGCTTCCTCGTTGCAAGCTTGTTGGAGGGTGTTTGCGTTAAAGTTGACCGAGTCCGGACCTTAAAGGGGAGGGAGCAGAGGGGGCCGGGGCCCGTTAAAACGAGGCGCGTGGTGCCTGTCCCTTTAAGGCGTCCGGACGACTGAATCTGAGCTCCAGATTACCCCGTGTTTCCGTCGCAGGCTGCGAAGAGAGGCTCCTTGGTTGGGTCCGGGTGCGCGGCGGCGGCGGCTTCATCCCCGCTCGTCCTCCCCGGGCCCGGAGACACCCCCGCCCCAGTCATGCTGAGCAGAGTATGGAAGCAGCTGACTACGAAGTGCTATCCGTGCGAGAGCAGCTCTTCCACGAGAGGGTTCGCGAGTGCATTGTGAGTACGGGACCCGGGCAGGAAGGGTAAATAGGACCAAGCGGGGGGGGGGGGGAGCACGGGTGGCGCGGGAGAGGGAGAAGTTCGGGTCGGAGTGCGACCACCCGGGCTCAGAGCGCCGTCAGGGCCTGCGTGGCCCAGGGGCGAGCAACGAATGGTCCCGGCCTGGTGAACCTCTAGATCGGATCAGTTGGGTAGTTGCGCGATAAACAAAGCCGCGGGTCGGTTTCCGTTCCTCCCTTCTACACGCCCCTCCCCCCGCCCGCCCTCCAGTCCCCCACCAGTCCCCCACCCCTGCGGGGCTTCAGGGCGTGGGTCTGCGAGTCTAGTGATTTCGATCGTAATCGGATAGTCTGAGAGGGATGGGTTTAATTGGGAGAGACCCCGCAAACTTCGCTGATGTTTGACGAAAGGGAGACGTCCAAACACTGAACTAGGTTCCAGAAAAGACTTGGTAGGTGTAGGGGTGGCATGCCAGAGGAACGGGGCACTTTGGTGGGTCTTCCACTTTGGAAGAAAGGACTCTTGTGGGGTGGATTCTACTGTGTAGAGATGGAAAACAACTAAGGTATCCCCTTCTTTCCCCCCTCATTGGTGCTTGTTGGAACCCCCGCCCTCTCGCCTCGCCCCCCGCAACGAGGTTCATAGCTCCCCAGCCATTCAGGGATTTCCCCTGTGAGTGGTCCTTCCTCTCCAGTGCTCCAGAGGGCAGCAGGCTGCGTTCCCTACTCCCACACTGCCACCTTGAGCAGCAGCTGAACCTGCCACACAGCGATGGATGGACTCCTCACTTCTGGGCCCCAGGGGAGCTGCATCTTCCTCAGGCCTGCTTTCAGTTCTCATCTCTCCCCTTTTTCATCAGAGTTCCCCAGAGTAGCCCTCACCCCCAAACACTAAATGGAAGGCAAAAAGGAAAGGTTTGGAAGAATGGAAGTGTTAATGAATAGGGGGACCCACTGGTGGGGTCATCTTTATTTTTCTCAATCTGCAGCCTCAGACTGGAGGAGGGGTAAAGTGAGCCACCACATAACTAGGTCTGCTCTTAATCTGTGAGGACTGAAAAGTAGGGAATGTATCAGTCCATGTGTGGAACTCCAGATGAACTTTCCTTGTGTGATCCTTAGTGGAAAGTCCCACATGGTGAGGTGGGTATGTTGTGGAGACAGGACCACGCCTTGAAACATTGTAGGGACAGAGGCCCACGTTCCTAGAGATCAGGGAGGGATGAGACCTTGAACGGAGACGCAGCCTCCTTGATGTCTCCCCCATTCTTTAGTCCTATTAGCTGAGGACATTAGTGCTGGCCAAGGGCAGCCTGAAGGCTTCTGGTACCTCCCCCACCTGGCTCCCATCCCCTGCGCTAGAGAATGACCTAGCCTCTGCTGGAACTGGGTGGAGCTCCAGCCTGACCTTTTGAGCCCTCCCACCTTCCTGGCTGTTTCGCAAGCCCAAGGGCAGAGGGAGTGCTAGGCAGTAGAAATCTTCAGTACAACCTGAGTAACTCATTCTACTCCACTTCCCTAATGTTAAAAGCTAAAATTTTGTTCTAGACTCATCACTCTCCTTGGGTCTCTTTGACATCTTCCTTCCATGTATAGATATAGATAACATGTGCAGATTCCCTGTGGGGTGAGCTCCTCTTGGAGACTGGAGGATCCAGGAGACTGATCCTGCTTTCTTAGCTTACTTTATTTATTGTTATTTATTTATTTATTTATTTATTTTTAAAAGATTTTATTTATTTATTTGACAGAGACAGAGACAGCGAGAGCAGGAACACAAGCAGGGGGAGTGGGGAGGGAGAAGCAGGCTTCCCGCTGAGCCGGGAGCCCGATGTGGGGCTCGATCCCAGGACCCTGGGATCATGACCTGAGCCGAAGGCAGTCGCTTAACCAACTGAGCCACCCAGGTGCCCCTATTTATTGTTTTTTAAAGATTTCATTTATTTATTTGAATGAGAGAGAGCAAGACAGAAAGCAGGAGTGGGGGTGGGGGTGGGGAGGGGCAGAGGGGAGGGAGAAGCAGACTCCCTTCAGGGAGTCCGCTATGGGGGCTTGATCCCAGGACCCTGATATCATGACCTGAGCCAAAGGCAGATACTTAACGAACTGAGCCACCCAGGTGCCCCTCTTGGCTTACTTTAAAAGCAATAACATGGTGGGGTGCCTGGCTGGCTCTGCAGCTCTTAATCTCGGAATCGTGAGTTTGAGTCTCGTGTTGGGTGTAGAGATTACTTAAATAAATTAATTTAAAAAAGTAAAAATAAATGCAATAACGTCTCAAGACTCTCTGGCGCTGATTGTAGAGCCAGGCTGACCAGCGGCTCCTCCCTTGGGCAACAGCAGCTTACTTGGGGCAGGGTAGGGATACATGCATGTACAGACTAACCTGGCCAAGTCCTGCCATGACTGTGGATTGGAGGGCCAGTTGCCCAGGGGCATGGGACAGCCTGGCTCTGGAGTTGGAAGTCACTTGAATAGGGACCAGGAATCGACCGTCTTTATTTTTTTTTAAGATTTTATTTATTTATTTGACAGAGAGAGACACAGCGAGAGAGGGAACACAAGCAGAGGGAGTGGGAGAGGGAGAAGCAGGCTTACTGAGGAGCAGGGAGCCCGATGCAGGGCTCGATCCCAGCACCCTGGAAACATGACCGGAGCCGAAGGCAGACGCTTAACGACTGAGCCACCCAGCCGCCCCAAGACTATTTCTTGATAGGAGAAATACCATATACCTATAGGAATGAGAGAAATGGTTAGAAATTTGAAAATGCTCATGGTAGATTGTCTTTGGTTTCATATTCAAAAGGCAATGAATCTAATTCACCATATTAATAGAATTAAAAACCGCCCATATGATCATCTCAATAGATGCATGCAGAAAAAGAATTTGACAAAATCCAACATCCATTAATTAAAAAAAAAACCAAACTTTCAGCAAACTATGAGAGTAGGTCTTAAAAGTTCTCATTATAAGAAAAAAAATTTTTAAGTGTATATGGTGACAGATATTAACTAGATTTATTGTGGTGATCTCTCTGCAATATATACGAATATCAAATCATTATGTTGGTACGTGTGTATGTGTGTCTCTAGGAGTTTTCTCTGCCTGTTTACCAACCAGGGTTCAGTTGAAGCTGTTTTCTCCTGGAAAAAACTTCATAGGGCTGGACATAGTGCTGTTTCCCCATCCTCTGTCTGGTGCTTCTTAGAGGCCCCTGAGGGCCCTGACTAGAAGGAAATGCTGGGGAGAAAGATGGAACTCCTAGAAGTATGGAGCCTTGTTTTGGGAAAGTGACCCCATGGAATGACCAGAGAGGCCACTGGGGCTCAGGAATGTGCTGGGGATAGAGCTTCTCATCCCAGCTCGCACTCTGCCACAGATCTCAACACTTCTGTTTGCGACACTCTACATCCTCTGCCACATCGCTCTGACCCACTTCAAGAAGCCTGCTGAGTTCACCACAGGTACCTGTGACTGCCCTCCCTTTTCCCTGCTCTCTACCAGTGTTCCTGTTGCCATGCGACCAGCCTCAGGGGAGTGGGCCCATGGTGCCCACTGGGAAAGGAAAGGTGGCTGTTCTGGAGCCTTTGCCTCTTCTGCTTCGCTTCTTCCACAGGCCGGGGCAAGGTGGTACAGTGGAAAGTCTAGACAGAAGGGTCTGCAACTAATAAAGCCCCTGGGCAAGTCATGTAACTTCCCTCAGTTCCATCCTCTACAAGATGGGCCTTATAGTCGCTAACCAGTTCATTGACCTTGTGTGGACCAAATGAGATGGTTAACGTGAAAGCCCTCTGTGAACCTAAAATGAACAGCTATAGGGTGAACGTAATCATGAGCACCAGCTCTGTCCTCTCCTCAACTAGTGCACTCACACCCAGGAACAGAGACCTGCCTGACCCCTGGGGCCCCCCCGGGACATGGTGATGGTAGCCCTTCTCTTTTAGAGAGCGTAAGCGTGCTCAGATTGGAGCTTTCCTTCCTGTAGGCATTGTGCGATTTGGGGAGACACATTTGCCCCCATTCCTAGCCCCAGCCTGTCCAGATCATCCTGGTCCTGGCCCTAGTCTTTCCTCCCCTCCAGAAGGCTTCATGAACCCCCACCCAAGAAGGCAGCTACTCCTCAGTATAATTCTCCCAAGGACTTTCTCTGTATATCTCCCCCCGTCCCCTGTCTCATTTCCCTTTGCTGCCCCCAGCCACCAATGTAATCAGCCTCCCAGACCAGTTGTTCCTGATATTTTCAGCTGACAAAGAGGAACCTACAATGAGAGAGATCATGGGGAGGGAGGGAAGTGAGAGAATTTCTGACCTGTACTCTTTCCACCTGGGACCACAGATCTTTAAGCTGCCACCTTGGCCAGAGAATAGGTTGTGGGGTTCATAGTGTGAACTCTCCCAGAGCCTAAGTCCAGCTCTGCCTCTGTGGCCCAGGCCCTTCTTCAGGGGGCAGGGAGGGGGCAGGAGGGAACACTGCAGGACAGATGATCCCAGAGCTGCCCACTGATGTCTTGCCTCTTCCCCGTTCCCCCCCCTCCGCTCTCCCATAGTGGACGATGAAGATGCCACAGTCAACAAGATTGCGTAAGTTTTGCTGCCCCAGCTCCTGGCACTAGGAGCCTTTAGAAGCTGGGATCTAGTGAGACTCCTGGAGCTGGGAGGAGAGTGGGGTGTCATGCAGTGAAGAGAGGGTTCCTGCATTTCTGGCTTCTTCCGGCTTTATCTCACGCTGGGGACGCTTGAAAAAGTTGTTGTTCCTGTCTCCCTGGTTAGGCCAGGAGTTTCTGGGAGCCTCTTGGCCAGGAACTGTGAGCTAGGGCCTGAGTCACCAGAAATGGTTCCAGCTTGGCTTCACCTCCCAGTGGTCACCAAGGAAGGAGTGCGTTAGGGATGTAGACCAATGGACTAGAGCAGGGATGTGGAAGGTGGGACCCTCAAGGGCAGGGTGGGCTCGGTTCTGACAGGATGGCCCTTGCTCCAGGCTGTTATTATTCATTAGCACATATAGGGAAAATAAAGGGATGACCCCTCCGGTCAACAGATTAAAAGAAGGCAACCTTCCCCCTTTGGTGGACCAACTAAGTAAAAATGTCTCTTCACCTGAGGCAGTCCTGGACACAGGCCTTGGCTATGAAGCTGGGTTTCAGGTCCTTCCTTTCCCCCTTTGCCTAGTGCCTTCATGCAGGGCCTAGCCGTATGGGGTGACCCTGCTCTTATTCGGGCTAGAGAAGGCAAGCTCAGAAATCCATATCTCTGAGCAGAGAAGAGAAGAGAAACCCCTTAGCTTGGCATGCCTGTGCACCTGGCAGACATGTATAGGAGGACCATATTCCAGGGGAAAGTTCTGGGCAAGTGTCATGACCCATGACATGAATGCCTAAGGTGTGCCCATCCCTGGTGCCAAGGCTTCCCTGGAGGGGGAGATTAAGGGACAGTCGGTAGATCCTTAGCTGGATGGCTGCTTCCCTTGGTTTGTCACTGCTACAGGTGGTTCCAGGATGAGGGGGGATGAGCAGGGCTTCTTGGGCCCAGGGAAGTGAGTGTCTGAACTAAGCAAGGGCGCTCCCATTCTCCGCCCAGGCTCGAGCTCTGCACCTTTACCCTGGCGGTCGCCCTGGGTGCTGTCTTGCTGTTGCCCTTCTCCATTATCAGCAATGAGGTGCTCCTCTCACTGCCTCGGAACTACTATATCCAGTGGCTCAACGGCTCCCTCATCCATGGTACGTAGCTCCTGGCTGCAACTTGGGGTGGTGATAGGGAACAGACTCGGTTCATGCAGACACAGGCCGCCTTGGCTAATTAGTCGTGTATCACCCCATCCTTGTCCCCTCCTCCACCGCATGGTCGGTCCCCGGTAGGTTGTCTACCCTCCCCCCACCCCATCCCTGCCACTGACCACCCCTGCTTTTCCTTTTTTGCCCTAGGCCTCTGGAACTTCGTTTTTCTCTTCTCCAACCTGTCCCTCATCTTCCTCATGCCCTTTGCGTACTTCTTCACTGAGTCTGAGGGCTTCGCTGGCTCCAAAAGGGTGAGTGGGAGAGACATCAGTCAATCAAGGCAGGAAACAGAATTCCACCCAGATGGTTCAACCGAAGAGATTTGTTTTATTTTATTTTTATTTATTTATTTTTAAATTTTTTAGAGGGGGAGGGGCAGAAGGAACGAGATAGTCTTAAGCAGGCTCCACACCCAGCACAGAGCCTGACGTGGGGCTCTATCTCACCACCCTGGGATCACGACTGAGCCGAAAGGAAGAGTCCGCCGCTTAACTGACTGAGCCACCCAGGCGCCCCACTGAAGAGATTTTAACAGAGACTATTTGCAGAGGTTTAGTCAGAGTTAAGGGGATCAACAAGGAATTTGAGGTCAGCGGGAAGTCATTACCACCCTTAGGCCTGTGGGAGCAAAAGGAAGAAATAGTTTCTGGAACCCATTGACAGTTGAAGCTGGGAGGTGCTTCACAGCTACAGCCCAAACCATAGTGACAAAGGTTGAAGGAAACTGAAGAAATACCCTGATCCCTTTCTCTTCCTACGTTCCGCTCTCCTGCCTGTCCTTCTCACTGGGCAAGCCGAACCAGAGGGCAAAGAGTTTGTGTGATGCAGCCCTTGGGGATCAGCCTCCCACAGCAAGGCAGGATGGGGAAGGAGTTTGGGGAGGGGGGTTGCACATGAAGACTATACTGTATAAGGAATGGCCCTAGATGTAGGGTAGGAAGACAGAGTGATTTGGCACAGTAAGAGGGAGATGCCCTTCCCTGTCTCCTGAATCCAGTGCTCTCTGGTTTCCCCAGCCAGGCTGCCATCCCATGTCTCCTTCCTTCCCCTGATGTTGATCCTGCCTCTTACCTGTTGCCTCCTCCTATAGGGTGTCCTGGGCCGGGTCTATGAGACGGTGGTGATGTTGATACTCCTCACCCTACTGGTGCTGGGCATGGTATGGGTGGCATCAGCCATTGTGGACAACAACAAGGCCAGCAGGGAGTCACTCTATGGTGAGAGGGCCAGCTTCCTCCCCACCCTCCAGGCTGAGTGGCTCTGCAGTTGGTTGATGGGTTTCCCTGCCTGGAACAACTGTATCCTTCTAAGGTGGAGAAGGTTGGGACCGTGTTTCTTAGAAGTTTAAAACTAATGGATGTCACGCCAAGTCCAACCTGCAGAAATGATCCATTGCACCCATGCAATGATTAAAAATATAAACGAGTCAGTTGCTAACATGCAAAAGTTGAGAGATTTCACGTTAATATCTAGATTTGTGGCTTTACCTAACAAAGGTGAGGATCTGGCCACACTAGACCCCAGAGATTGCGCCTAATAGCAGTTGTGTTCCTTTTTTTTTTTTCCATCTTATTTTTTAAAGATTTTGTTTATTTATTTGAGAGAGCATGAATGGGGGGTGGGAGGCAGAGGGAGAAGCAGCTTTCCCACTGAGCAGGGAGCTCGATGCAGTCTTTGTTCCCAGGACATGAGCTGAGCTGAAGGCAGACGCTTGACCGACTGAGCCACCCGCGTGCTCCTGTTCTTTAGATATGGCTTAGTGGGCCTCCAGTTTGCTGTAGCCCCACTGCTCCCTCTTCTGCTGACACTGGGCCAGCTTTCCTCATTCACACTACTTGCCTAACCCCTGTGGGCTTATGTGTGGTGTCCTTCCTAGTGTCTGAGGCCCGTCAGCCCCCAGGAAGCTGGAAGAGAGACCAGCTGACATACTTCTTTTTTACCCTTAGACTTCTGGGAGTACTACCTCCCCTACCTCTACTCCTGTATCTCCTTTCTTGGGGTCCTGCTGCTCCTGGGTGAGTGTTCAGGGTCTTGGAGGGAATGGGTAAGGTCCGTGGATCAAAATAACCAGGGTGGAAGGAGAGGGAATGGAAGGGTGGGTAGGGGAGGTGGTGGAGAGAAGGGTCTGGCAGGTAACCGGCTCCTGTCCCCACAGTGTGTACTCCACTAGGACTCGCCCGCATGTTCTCAGTCACTGGGAAGCTACTGGTCAAGCCTCGGGTATGTAGTGCTCTTTGCCCTTCGATTCCTGCAAAGCCGGAGCCAAACAGTGAAGCTACCCTACAGTTGTGTAGTACACGCCTTGCGGAAGGCCACAGCCTTTGCTGCCTCCCATATCCTTCACCCCCAGCATCTGGGGCTGGTCACCAGACATGCAAGGCAGAGCAAACGGCAGTTGGGAGGGACTGGATAAAGCTTCTGGACACAGGGTGGTGAATGAGGGTTAGGGGAAGGAATGAGACTGTGGAGCCTAGGATGAGCAGGGGTCTCCTGGGGCCCTTGGGATCAGGGAGCCTCTGACAGGTAGTCCCTCTTTCCCCTGTCCCCAGCTGCTAGAAGACCTGGAGGAGCAGCTGCACTGCTCAGCCTTTGAGGAGGCAGCTTTAACCCGCAGGATTTGTAGTAAGTCGTGGTTCTCGCCAGCTGGGTTGGGGGCTGTGCCTTGGGTGGGGGCTGCAGGACTGGGAGGCAGCCCCATCTTCTCTGCCCTCAGATCCCACCTCCTGCTGGCTGCATTTGGATATGGAGCTGCTGCACAGACAGGTCCTAGCTCTGCAGACACAGAGGGTCCTGCTGGGTATGTAGGTTGGTAGGGATTGGGATACCTGCGTTTCCCCAAGGAGAGTAGCCTGTCACTCCTGGCCCTTGCTAACAGCTTTTCATCCCTGTACAGAGAAGCGACGGAAGGCCTCAGCCTGGCAGCGGAACCTGGGCTACCCCCTGGCCATGCTGTGCTTGCTGGTGCTGACGGTAGGTGTCCCATTCCTGGTGGAGGTGAGGAATAGTAGGCTCTTGACTACTTTAGGTCCTTTTAGGGAAGAGGGAGGAGATGCAGGGACCCAGTTATCAGCAATAATAGTAGTTGCCTCTCACTGATTGTCTACTTTGGGTCCTGCCCTGTACTGAGCACACCGATCTCCATTTTGTAGATGAAGAAACAGGAGTGAAGGAGTTTGCCTAAGGTCATACATGGCCACTGAGTAGTTACACAGGTTTTCTCTGGGGTGAAAATAAGGGTGGAGATCAGTCCATCCCTCCACGTGCCATGTTCTGGACTTGGAAATAACTCTTACTGATCTTGGGGAGGAGGTACATTTTTCTATTCGAACTTTTTGCAATCCTTCCACCCCGAAAGGGTATCTTACAATACCCTCAAAGGTGCTCTGTTGCTAGCAATAACCTTGAAGAGGTCCCACACAGCTAATGGGAAACAAAATGTTGGACCAGAGTGTCTGCTCTTAACATTCAACACTGAATACAGCTGTGGGCTGGGGCAGGAATGGGAGTCCGTGACCTTGCTTCCCTTAGGGCCTCTCTGTGCTCATTGTGGCCGTCCACATCCTGGAGCTGCTCATCGATGAGGCTGCCATGCCCCGGGGCATGCAGGTACTGGGCTGCATATCTTTTGGGGAGGGCTTAAGAAAGGCTGGGGTGAGAGACAGAAGCTGAGGCCAGAGGGAAGGCTGGGTGCTGGGTGTTCGGTGGTGCTCCTGGTAGGGAGTATTCCATAGTGACACCACTCCATCTCTCAGGATGCCTCCCTGGGCCAGGTCTCCTTCTCCAAGCTGGGCTCCTTTGGTGCCGTCATTCAGGTTGTACTCATCTTGTATCCTTCTGGAAACCCACCATTGCCTCTGTTCACTGAACCTGTCTTCTGGGACTGTGGTGGGAATGATGGGGAAGGGGGCAAGTCTTCACCCACGTTGGGGTTCAGGAAGAAGGAAAAGACTTCATTTGAAAGGAGGGTTAAGGGAGAGGTCCATTCCCTTTGAGATGAGGCATTAATCCTTGGGGGCTGGCCAGTTCTTCCTTAACCTAGTGGCAGTTACCTGATGGTATCCTCAGTTGTGGGATTCTACAGCTCTCCATTCTTCCGGAGCCTGCGGCCCAGATGGCACGACACAGCCATGACACAGGTAGCCGGGCGGGAATAAAGGAAGCTCCTGGGGGCAGCAAGGGTGCTAGGTGCTGGCAGCTCTGCTACCCTCACCTCCCCTTTCCTTACTCCGACCTAGATAATTGGGAACTGTGTCTGTCTCCTGGTCCTAAGCTCCGCACTTCCTGTCTTTTCTCGAACCCTGGGTAAGTAGCAAAAGGAGGTAAGGGAATTGGCTTTTCTGAGTACCTACTGGTGCTAAGCATACATTTTATTTATTTATTTTTTAACTTTTTTTTTTAGATTTTATTTATTTATTTGAAGAGAGAATGAGAGAGAGAGAAGAGAGCACATGAGAGGGGGGAGGGTCAGAGGGAGAAGCAGACTCCCTGCCGAGCAGGGAGCCCGATGCGGGACTCGATCCCGGGACTCCAGGATCATGACCTGAGCCTAAGGCAGTTGCTCAACCAACTGAGCCACCCAGGCGCCCCAAGCATACATTTTATTTACATGCTCTCTCTAATTCCCACAACCAACCTAGGTGGAGGTATTACCCCCCATTATACAGATGGAGAAATTGAGGCTCTGTAAAATGCCTGTGTTGAGCTTCAGAATAGTGTTGCTTCAAAGCTCATACCTTTCCATTAGCTGTATCCCACAGCCTCCCCTATTTACTTCCATTTTTCGGTGGAGAAGCACCACTTTCCCCCAAATCTTCCTCTGAGCTGGATCCTCTAATAAACATTCTCATTTTATTATTTTTATTTTATTATTATTTTTTAAAGATTTTATTTATTTATTTGACAGAGAGAGACACAGCGAGAGAGGGAACACAAGCAGGGGGAGTGGGAGAGGGAGAAGCAGGCTTCCCGCCGAGCAGGGAGCCCGATGTGGGGCTCGATCCCGGAACCCCGGGATCATGACCTGAGCCGAAGGCAGATGCTTAACAACTGAGCCATCCAGGCGCCCCTAAACATTCTCATTTTATAAAGACAAGAAACAGAGAAGCTAATCAATTTACCTAGTTATATAGCTCGCTTGAAGCAAGGCCAAGTCAGGCTAGAACCCTTATCTCTTAAACACGAGTCCAGTGCTTTTTCCACACACTGGGACATCAAATACTACACTCAGTCCTTCTCCCATCTTTAGAGCTATCATCTAGAATCGCCTGGTAAAAATGTTCAAAAGTGTAATAGTTCTCCCCAGGGTAGTATGGGAGCTCCGCCTTCACCACGTCATGAACCATCAATTCGGTTTGGTTCTTCAGTTCATACTGTCTCCACTGTGCCATTGTACTTATGTCCTGGGGATTCAGTAGGAAACTAGGCTTGTGGGTCCACTAGTTCGTTCCTTTAGGTCGGATGCAGGTGAGAATATTTTTTAAGTGGGGGACGGCCCCAAAATTTGGACTTGTGATGACATTATTATGATGATTAAGGACTCAAGTGTTAGAACAGTGCCTGGCACATACAGTGCTTTATATGTGTTGTTTCATTTAATTCTCAAAGTCCCATTATTTTCTCTATAGTTAAGGAAACCTAGGCACAAAAATCTATGGAAGCTGCTGCAGATAACACAATTAGTTAGGGGTGGAGTTTGGATCTGAACCAAAGCAGCCTGATAAGAGTCGGAGCTCTTAGCCTCCACACTGGGTGACCAGCTTCTAGGTTCCTGGCCTAGGAACAAGTAGCAGGCCCAGGGAGCTCCTCGGGACACGTGGAGCCAGAGGGGGGCCCCACTGGAGGAGAAGATGCTGAACTCTGAAAGGGAAGTTGGAGCAAGCCTAGCTGCTGACACTCTCCTCAACAGCCGTTAGCCCTCTGAGACAAGTTGGGAAGTAGGAATAATTAATACATAGGAAAGGCCAACCTATCAATTGCATTGTTGAGATGTGGCCACTAGGAGGCAGCAGAAAACTGGGCTCTGAGCCAGGGAGGAGCTGGGGAGCCCACTCCCATGCTGGCCTTTGTACTTCAGGGCTCACTCGCTTTGACCTGCTGGGTGACTTTGGACGCTTCAACTGGCTGGGCAATTTCTACATCGTGTTCCTATACAACGCAGCCTTCGCGGGCCTCACCACTCTCTGTCTGGTGAAGACCTTTACCGCAGCTGTGCGGGCAGAGCTGATCCGGGCCTTTGGTGAGAGGGAGTCGGGGCGCAGGCTAATGGGGTGGTTGTGAGGTGGGACCCTCTGGAACCATGGTCATCCAAGCAGGAGAGATGGCATGCTCTCTGCTTTGTTTGTAATGTACCTCATATACCCATTCTGTGGCTGGGTTGTCTTATTCCTGAGACTGGACCTATGCCCTGCTTTTGACTGCCCACCCTCCCTCTTCTCCAGGGCTGGACAGATTGCCATTGCCTGTCTCCGGTTTTCCCCGGGCATCTCGGAAGACCCAGCACCAATGACTTCCAGCTGGGGGTGGGAGGGAGAAAACTGGACACTGCCATCTGCTGCCCAGGCCTGGAGGGGCGCCCAGGGGTGGGTGGACCTCAGGACCTGGAATCTGAGAGGGTGGTAGAGGGGAGCTGAGCTGTCTGCACTGTTGCATAATCTGAGCCAGAGTTTGGGACCAAGCCCCCCTGCTTTTCCAAATTTAACTGTGGGCCTCAGCATGGGATGGGGCTGGGTGACTGGGTCTGGTCCCTGGTCCCAAATCTGTTTACACATCAATCTGCCTCACTGCTGTTCAGGGCCATGCCCGTAGCCATGTTTACATGATTTGATGTGCAATAGGGTGGGGTGGGGACAGGGGAGAAACTGAGCTGGGGGTAGACTTGGGAGGCAGATTGTCTCCCTTGCCTCTGGCCCAGCAGAGCCTAAGCACTGTACTATCCTGGAGGGGCTTTGGACCATCAGAGAGACAAGGGCGTAGGGAAGAAGACACCACAACCATCAGCAATAAAGTTGATCCCAGGGTTTGCTTTGGTTTTTTAAAGGGCCTGTCTCTGTGTCTATTGAACAGCCTTATTCCCACCAATTCTGGGTCTACCAACTGAGAAAAACAGAGGGATCCTGCCTACCATCCTTTCTCTTTTCCTCCATCATCTGCATTCTTAGTATCTTTTAGAGACTTGGGTCTAGTGTTAGGCCATACAATTAGGCAGTGGGAGGCTCCTCCTCCTTTTGCCTTGCTTAAAGCTGGCTGGTCCCCTGACTCTTCCTTATACTCATGCCTTATTTCTGTGCCTTGGTTATTGGGGGTAGGTGGGCATGGGTGTAGGAATAGGATAACTTCTGTATGCACACAACATCCTCAGCCCTGTCCTCCCTAACTTGGGTTTGACCTAAAGTGAAGGAAGGCTGACTGACATGGGTTTGTGATTCTCAGAAAAGAACATAACTCCGTCTTTCCAGAAGCTATCAGTGCCTAGAATGCTGTGCAGGCACTCCTGCTGTGTTGGGGGTAGGGACAAAGTTTCTGCTCAAGGTGACACAGATTGTGCATTGTGCAACTTCTAGGGAGCACCCTTCACCTTGTTACTATATAGTTACTACGACTATTTTCTTGCAAATGGCAGTTAGGTGTCTTGAGGAAGGAACACTTTTTTCTAATGTACACAAAGTTGCTATAAGTGCTATCCATGGAGCTGAGGGAGGGGGGATTATTGAACACCAAAAGGAAGTGTGGATGCCACAAATACTTCGCTGAGTACCCTACTATAGGCCAGGCACTTAGCCATGGGGATTCATGGTAAACAGTTTTGTATTTAAGAATTGCTTTGTCTAGTAAGGGTGACATAATTCTAATACCACATGGTTGGCAGTTAATTACTGGTTCTCAGGGAAACAGGTGGGCAGTGTCAGGACATCAGGGAAGGCTTCTTAGAGAAAGTGATTTTTTTTTTTTTAAGATTTTATTTGACAGCACAAGCAGAGGAAGTGGCAGGCAAAGGGAGAGGGAGAAGCAGCCCCACTTGGAGCAGGGAGCCCAGTGTACTGCTCGATCCCAGGACCTTGGGATTATGACCTGAGCCGAAGGCAGACGCTTAACCGACTGAGCCACCAAGGTGCCCCAAGAAAGTGATTTCTAAACAATAATAGATTGGTGGGTGAAGTGTTGCAGGCTCAAAGCCTCTGAGATGAGACCTGAGTGGTTGGAAGCAGAGCCCCAAGGGGTTCAGAGAGGGACAAAGCTAGAGAGGTGCCTAGATGGAAGGTAAAGGGAAGCGACCATTAGCCTGTTAAAAGACTATGACTTTAAGTACCCTCTGCCCTCCAGCAGCTTCCAACTGACAAGTTACGCATTTGAAAAGAAGCAGCCATTGGGTGGGTGTCTGGCAAGGACGAGACAGGAGGCAGAAGTTAGAAGTCCAGAACCAAATTATAACTACAGAGATCTATCCCTGATTCTGGGGGAAGCTCTCAGCAGAAGGCTGCAAAGTTACCAAAGAAAATGGTCCCCTGGTACCCACCCCTTCCAGCCCAGGCTACTACTGTCAAGGAGGAGAGATGAAAGTGGGGGAAGTTTGGGGAGGACCACAGAGAAGAAAGTCTCTGGTTGTATGCCCAAAGGGCTTGGCTGGCCTTGGGTAGAAACTGGAACCCATACTTCCTGGATGATAGCAGAGGACAATGGCCTGCCAGGATAGGCTTTGGGAGAGTAAAGATCCAATTCAAGTATCAGAGGAGGGTGGTTTGGTGCCAAGCTTAGGCTTGGAAGTAGAAGGATGCTTATCCAGGCAGCTTAAGACTGAAAAGCTCCTAGGATTTCTTAGACAGGTGCCTGCCTGGTTTCCAGGATGGGACACGCTTCAGTCGCGAAATGGACCAGCGGTGACCGGCTAGAGCCCCCGCCCCGGTGGGAGGGGGCGGGACGGTCCTGGGAGAAGGGCGGGGGGCGGGGCCAGGGGCCACTTAAGGCGGAGCCGGGGTGTTCTGGCAGCGCCGGAGCCGGGCAGCAGAGCCAGGCTGGGCTGGCACTCACCCACGACCCCCCTTCCCTGCTATGATGGGCCGTCAGTAGCAGGTTCCAGACCCCCCGGGGGCATGTAGGCAGAGCTGGCGGCAGCCAGGTGCGCAGAGCCACGAGAGCTCTAGGGCACTCTGGGGGCAGCTCTGCCTGCTGCGCTCTGTGGTGCCTGGGGAAATGCCCAACTGACGGGCGGGCTGGTGAGGACAACGTACCCTTTGGTCCGAGCCCTCTGCATCCATGGCGCTGCCGGCCAGGCTGATGCCCCTGTGCTGCTTGGCACTTCTGGCGCTGCCCGCCCAGAGTTGCGGGCCGGGCCGGGGGCCGGTTGGCCGGCGCCGCTACGTGCGCAAGCAGCTCGTGCCGCTGCTCTACAAGCAATTTGTGCCCA
The DNA here is from genome assembly GCF_011800145.1 of Mirounga leonina. NCBI lineage: Eukaryota > Metazoa > Chordata > Mammalia > Carnivora > Phocidae > Mirounga > Mirounga leonina. The sequence continues at coordinate 28,273,361 of NW_023270314.1, forward strand.
GTGTGCCCGAGCGGACCCTGGGCGCCAGTGGGCCTGCCGAGGGGAGAGTGGCAAGGGGCTCGGAGCGCTTCCGGGACCTGGTGCCCAACTACAACCCGGACATCATCTTCAAGGATGAGGAGAACAGTGGTGCAGACCGCCTGATGACCGAGGTAAGGAGGACTTCTCCCCACCTGTGCCAGGGCATTGCCAACTCCTGTGGCAGCCTGGGAGGGTAAGCTGGGTTTCATCCATAGAGACCTTAATCTCAAAGATCTCCTCTCCCTACCCTTCCACCGCCCCCCCCCCCGCCAAAAAACCCAAACCTGTGCTCACTGGGCTAAGTGATCAGGAGGGATCCCAACAGGGAGAAGCTGGAATGGGGAGGGGAGGAGGGACTAGTGAGAGTGAAGCTGGGAGACACAGCGAGGGCGGGGAAAAGAGGATGGCGGCAGGCGAGACGGGAAATGGCTGAGGCGTGGACCGGGGGTCAGCTACCGAGCCAGGCAGGAAGGGCTGGGGTGAGCTGGGGGCCAGGAGCTGGCTAGGCAGCAGACAGAAAGCTCTACCCTTAGCCTGGCTCCTGACCTGATTGTGGAAAAGATCTGTGGGCTAAAGAGATTGAAGGAGGCTGGGAAAGGGGTGGCCAAGGGTTAGGTCACCAGGCCATCTACCTGAGAAGGGGCTGGGCAGGAATTGTCTTCAGCATGGGGGAGGCATCCTAGAACCAAGGCAAAACTATTCTAGAGTCTAAATGACTGTTTTGGGTGAAAAGTAGTTCTCAATGGGAAGAACAGATGGGCCCACCTGAGAATCAAAGTGTTCCCGCATCCCTCATGCTCAGCTTAGCTCAGGAGCTTCCCTTGGAATTAAAGAATTAAATTCAACTAGCATGTGTCAAGCATCTGCTGCAGACTGGAACCTAACTGACCTAGGATAAGGTGAGCAATGCCTTGGGAGTGAAGGACCACCTCTGGCCAGTGACCTCAAATGTCAGACCTGGAAGGAAACTTGGAAATCACATTCTTCCACCTCCTCCCTTCAATTTTGCAGCTGAGAGCTGGGCCCCAAGAGGAAAAGTGATTTAATCAAAGTCTTAAAACTAATTAGTGGCATGGCTGGGACTAGAATTCAGGACTCCTGATTCTAAGTCTATACACTTTCCATTACACCACCTAATTGTGTATGGAGTGGGGAGGTGGGGGGAGAGGGAGGGGTACGGATTTCCTCCGATTAATTGCCATAGTTTTCCAGGTTACTTTGTTAGGAAAACCTGTCCAGGGGAGAAAGAATTCCTTCTACTACTACTCAGAGATTGGGACGGGGACACTCCTTGGTCATGGTATATTGTGGCCCTTTCCCCTGGCTGGCACCTGCACCAGAGGGGCCAGAACAAGGGACAGGCCCAGGAGGGGCTCCGGCAAGGCCTGGGAACCCCTCGGTCCTGCTTATCTCCCACACCCTGGCTGCAAAAGGCCTCCATTGAGTTGGCTCTGCACTGGGCTGCTGCCCCCGCAGGTCAAGGCCTCAGGGCCTCCTTAGGGGACACAACGACAAAAAGTTGGAAGGAGTTACCACTTTTCCTGTCTTCCCCTCCCCTCCTCTCCAACCCTGCGGAGATATAGAAAACTCGGGAAGAAGGGAAGGAGGAAAGTGCCCCTATGGCACTTAGGAGAAAGCCAAGTCTGAGGTGAGAGGTCGGAGCGGGGAGAAGAAAAGGAAACTGTCTTCTCTGCGCCTCCTCCCGCCGCTTCGGTGCTATGGTGCGCGCCAAGGTCTCCGGCTCCCAGACTAGAGCCGCCCAGATAACCGTGCTCTCACTCCCCCGGGTGCAGGCTTCCAGCCACCGCTGCTTTTCCTCCTCTCCACTCCCACCCTGCAGGGGGCCCCCCAGTTCCGCGCAAGGGCAGCTCCCATTAATCTCAGGTGCTACTCCCACGCCTTTCTGGGCTGCATCTGGAACAGAGATGGAGAGACCGGGGCTCAGGGCTGGCAGAGCCTGAGCTGGAATTGGGAGGGCTGGTCGCGCTGGGGGAGGGGGCCCGGCGGGCAGGAGCGGGGATGGGGGGCGCGGCTTTCTGCCCTTTCCTCTCCCGGAGCCGGGGCGGCTGAAAAGCGCCTTTGTGGATGGAGCTGCTGAGTCCGCTTCTCCCGGCGAGTCCCCGGCCTCGGCCCGGGATTCTCGCTCGGTTAAGTCATCCCGGAGAATGGCCATTGTACTTCGCGCAGCCCCCGCCACCCAAACCCTTTTTCCAGCAGCCTTGATCCCGCACGGCTCCGCTTGGGCACCTTTGTGGGGGGCACTCGCACCACGAAGGGGTTAATGCTAGGGGCCAAAAGGAGGAGGAGGAGGAAGGAAGGAAGGAAGCGATGCCCGGTGCCAGGGAAGGCAACGAAACAAAAGATGAATCAGGCGGAGGGAGGGCAGCCCGGGCTTGGGGCGGGGGCCAGGCTCAAACAGGGGCTCCTCTCGGGGAGCCAGGCTGCTCAACCCCTCCCTGACAGAGCTTCCCCCCACCCTCTCAACTCTTGGCCGCTTCCAGGTTGAGCCGAGGTCCCAAAACGAGTGAGGGGTGGGCGTCGAAAGAGGGGAAAGAGTTAGGTATGGGCACCCCCTCTTAATCTCTGAGGTGACCCCACAGTTCTCCCACAACGCTCTGGAAAGAGAGTGCATATTGGCGACTACACCTCTTCGGATTCTCACTTCCCCAGGACATTCAAAAGCTGGGAGGGAGTGGTGTGGGGCCAGGAAAACAAAGAAGAATCGACCCTCCCTTCCAGGTCCCTTTTGCCCCTGCGGTGGGAGTGGTAGTGAGAAGACTGATTCCTTTATTTCCCGCCAGCGCTGTAAGGAGCGGGTGAACGCGTTGGCCATTGCCGTGATGAACATGTGGCCCGGAGTGCGCCTGCGGGTGACCGAGGGCTGGGACGAGGACGGCCACCACGCTCAGGACTCACTCCACTACGAAGGTCGTGCCTTGGACATCACCACGTCCGACCGCGACCGCAATAAGTATGGGTTGCTGGCGCGCCTGGCAGTGGAAGCCGGCTTCGACTGGGTCTACTACGAGTCCCGCAACCACGTCCACGTGTCGGTCAAAGCCGGTACAGTAGGGGATGGGTGGCGAGGTCCGCCCAAAGGGGGCTCTTTCCAGGAAACTGAGGCTGCACAGCTCTGGTGCGACCCTAGGGGAGACCAAGTGGGCGTTGGTGTTGTAAACCATCCTTCCATTTCTGCCCAGGTTGGGGCCAGATCCGTGGGAAATTACATGTCCCAGGACTGGCGAGGTCTGCTCTGGGCTTGACCCACATCTTTGAGAATCTGTACCAACGTCCTGGAACCGCTGGTCTTGGTTCAGTCATCGCTGTGCTTGTTCCCTGCAGATAACTCACTGGCCGTCAGGGCAGGCGGCTGCTTTCCGGGAAATGCCACGGTGCGCCTGCGGAGCGGCGAGCGGAAGGGGCTTCGGGAACTGCACCGCGGAGACTGGGTGTTGGCGGCAGACGCGGCAGGCCGGGTGGTGCCCACGCCCGTTCTGCTCTTCCTGGACCGGGACTTGCAGCGCCGGGCCTCTTTCGTGGCTGTGGAGACCGAGCGGCCCCCGCGCAAGCTGTTGCTCACGCCCTGGCACCTGGTGTTCGCTGCTCGAGGGCCAGCGCCCGCGCCAGGCGACTTTGCACCGGTGTTCGCGCGCCGGCTGCGCGCGGGGGACTCGGTGCTGGCGCCCGGCGGGGACGCGCTTCGGCCGGCGCGCGTGGCCCGCGTGGCGCGCGAGGAAGCCGTGGGCGTGTTCGCGCCGCTCACAGCGCACGGGACGCTGCTGGTCAACGACGTCCTGGCCTCGTGCTACGCGGTTCTGGAGAGTCACCAGTGGGCGCACCGCGCCTTCGCTCCTTTGCGCCTGCTACACGCGCTGGGGGCGCTGCTTCCGGGCGGGGCGGTCCAGCCGACGGGCATGCACTGGTACTCTCGGTTCCTCTATCGCTTGGCAGAGGAGCTCCTGGGCTGAGTGCGGCGGACATAGAAACCTCGAGACGCCTGCTGAAACCCGGGCGTGCGGGCTGAGATCTGGGCATGTGGGTAGCAGAGGATGCTGACTCGAGGTGGAGGGAGGGGACAGGGAGGAAAATGGAGGCGAGACTGGACTGCTTGGTTCAGGGGCAACCTCCACCTGAGAGGAGATCCCTGGTCCTAGGGTGATGGGGTTGACGGTGGATACTCCTTGACGAGAACTATTTGGCGTCTTCTTCCCGAGTGCCTCAGCCCCACCCGGTTATTTTATTTTATTTTCTATTTATAAATTGTAATATAATGATCTGCTTGCCCCGCCTGGCAAGGTGAGGGGCCAGGGCACGGCGTTAACACTGTTTAACACAGCCAGCCAATCTGACGTCTGACATTTTCCTACAAGCGGGCTAATAAAGGGAAGGCTTGCAGGAGCTTATTGGAAAACATCTCTATTCCGAGGGGGATTCACCTCCAGAGGAGGGGAGAAGGGGACCAACTCTGGGTCAGTACTTTACTTCCGTCCCCTCCCTGCTTGCCCAGCAGGTCTTCCTGCCTGCTTCCTCCCCTCAGAGGGGGCATCCCAATTGATCAGCAACGGAGACCAGAAGAGTCGTGCCCTTTTCTAGGCCGCTGGTCCCTTCCCCCACCCAGAGAGGACCAGCATTCTGCCTGCATGGTTGTATGCGGAATGTTGGAGGGGCCAGGGTTGTTGAAGGAGCAAGAGGGTCCTCGCGTGTCCTTTCTCGTTTATAGAGGCTCCAGCGAGGTCTCAGGCCATTGCATTACTGATACTCGGAGAATTCTGCTCCCTGATTGTTAGCCTACCATCCTGGGCCCTCCGTGAAGGCCATGAATCAGCCTAGTTCCCATCCTACCCTGGTGTCAGGGTCTGAATGGGGGTGATGTTTTATTCTGGGATGTCACTGGACCAACTGATGACCCTTGAGAATCCCTAGCTAATTTATAATGATAGTGCCCACACACTCTTGGTCAAGAGAAAGAACAGGAACAGAGGGTGGGAACCTATCTCTCCTGAAGGGCTGTGGACAGAGAACAGCTTCAAACCCTGGTGTGTGTGTTTAGGGGGGGATGGGTAGGCTCTCCAAGCAAGGGCATATAGGCATTACAACTGGAGTCCTCTTCTTGATCGCCTGTCCTAGTTGTTGTTTCTACTGGCTTCCTCCACCACCCCACCCCCCTCTTCCCTCTTCCATTCTCCTGGCTCTGCATCCCTGGCCTGGGTATTCCTGGAACCTTCAGGTTCCAATGCAGCAGACAGGCAGGAACTCAGAGAGTCAGGTGCCCCTGAGTTAGAATGGAAGCTCAGAGGAAGTTGAACTTCAGTGGAAGGGGAATGTCTGGGCTCAGAGAGAGATGGACGGGTTTGGTGGTACCACCAAGGAGCCAGCCCTTGCCTGTTAGCAGCTGTGCAGTTTCAGTCCACAGGGGCCCTGCTATACACCGCCCTCTGGTGGCCTTCAGGATCAGTTCTCTTCCAGACCAAAGGAAAGAGATAACTATATACTTCAGGGATGGGTGGACTGGACCTGCGCAGAGGAGCCTTATCTCAGGAGGTGAGAGATGGTGGGTGGGGCTTGGTAAGCTGCCAGGGCTGAGCCACGGCTGTCAAGGGCTGGTGAGGAGCCCACACGCCTCTCCTTGTGAAAACCCATCCAAGCCTGGCATTTTTGCATCCCTCGTGCCTGGTTTAGCTTTGTGGCTCCCAGAAGCTGGAGGTAGAGTCATAGCCAGATTCTGAGCACCTCCAAGTTGCACCTTGTGACCCTTGAGTTCAATGTCTGGAGGTGAACGCATACTTAGGGTTCCAGGAAGTGCTTGATAAAGGCGAAGATTGGAAGCGGAATAAGTTTACCTTTAGTGTCCTTCCACCCACCATCTCCTTCAATCTGTACCAGGTACCTGTTGCCACCTCCCTTCCCCTTTCCTGATCTCATAATCCAAGCTGTGGATCTTTCCCAGAGCATGGCCTGCAAGTCAGGCAGACCTGCAGATAGTGATGCCACCCCAAGAGGATTGTTGACAAGATCAGTGTCTGTCTGTGCCCAATGTGGGATAGGCACTCGGTCAAATGTGTTCTATACTCTGCTCCCATTTCTCACTGCTTTTGCAGATTTCTGCTCTTTGTCTGCTTCTCTCCTCACCACTCCACTAGAAGCAGGATTTATCCATGGTTCCCAAATATTTTGGGGTTTGCATTGCCCCTATACTTGTTGGATTTCATAACACTCCTTCAGAAGGTGCTGTGTGAAAGAGTTGGGCTTGCTTTAGAACTAAAGTCTAATTAAAAGTGATCTTGTTTTGAGAATTTACAGAGTATTTTGTGATAATCTTGGCAAGACCTCTCTGCATACTGGGAAACCAGAGTTGAGAACCACTGCTTCAAGGTTCAGTTGACCTTTTTAACCCCCCGAATCCAGACTTTTTCCCCCCTTCCTCTCTTCAAGCCGACTTTACTGAACATCTAGAGTGTAGCACTGTATTAGGCATGAAAAACACACAAAATATTAAGAAGCTGCTTTCTCCATGGGGGAGTAGGCTTAAAGGTATAAGATGGGTAACTACCAAAGCAACATTGTTACTTAATCAGGATGAGTTGAATGGGTGGAAAATGTCATATCAGTACAGAGAAAGCCTTGTGGAGAAAGTAGGGCCTGGCTAGAATGTTGAAGCATGTAGGTGGAGGAGACCAGAGAGGGCATTCCAAGCAGAAGTAACAACATGAGCAGGCACTTGGATTCTGGAATGAAGATGTGCAGCCTGGCTAGAATGGGAGATCAGGGAGTGTAACTGTATGTAGCTATTGTTTCTTGAGAACTTACTACATGTCAGGCCCTGTGCTAGCTCTTGACATGCATTCTCATTTCCTCCTTACAATAACCCTGTGGGATTCTATTACAGATGAGGACACCGAGGCAAAGACAGGTTTAAGTCACTGGCTCAAGTTATTACAGCTAGTAAGTGGTAGACCTGGAGCAGGAATAATAAGAAATAAAACTGCCTTGATGGACAGGGCCACATCCTAGAGGGCCTTAAGTAGTTTTTGACTCAGCGCACCTGGGTGGCTTGGTCAGTTAAGCTTCCGACTCTAGGTTTTGGGGCTCATGTCATGATCTCAGGGTTGTGAGATTGGGCCCTGTGTCAAGCTCCAAGCTCAGCAGGGAGTCTGATGGAGATTCTGTCTTCCTCTCCCTCTGCCTCTCGCTCTCTCAAATAAATAAGTAAAAAGTTTTGGACTCTCATTCCCTTCAGGGAGTCACTAGTAAGTCTTAGCTTTTTGACAGTTATTTCTCTCTCATTTTCATTGGCTCTTCTTTCTCCTGCCTGGATCGCTGGCTTCCTTAACTAAAGTTACCTAGCCAGTAAAGGAAATCCTCCAGATTAGAGGAGAGGGGAGACTGAGCTTTGTTAAGGATTGAATATATGTGCCCCCTCCAAATTCATTCGCACAAACCCCAACCCCTGTGTGGCTGTGTTTGGAGATGGGACCTCTAAGGAAATAATTAAGGTCAAATGAAGTCATAAGAGTAGGGCCCTGATATGATAGGATTAGTGGCTTTATAAGAAGAGAAACCAGGGGCGCCTGGGTGGCTCAGTCGTTAAGTGTATGCCTTCAGCTCAGGTCATGATCCCAGGGACCTGGGATCAAGCCCCGCATCCGGCTCCCTGCTCGGCGGGAAGCCTGCTTCTCCATCTCCCTCTGCCGCTCCCCCTGCTTGTGATCTCTCTCTCTCTGTGCCAAATAAATAAAATATTAAAAGAAGAAGAAGAAGAAGAAGAACAAGAAGAAGAAGAAGAAGAAGAGACACCAGAAAGTTGTTTTCTCTCTCTTTGCATGCACCAAAGAAAGGGATGTAAAGACATCGCGAGAAGGCAGCCCTCTGCAGGCCAGGAAGAGAGTTCTCACCAGAAACCAAATTGGCCAGAACTTTGATCCTGGACTTTCCCAGCCTCCAAAACAGTGAGAAAATAAATGTTTGATGTCTAAGCCACCCAGTTGATGATATTTTGTTATGACAGCTCTAGCAGACTAATACAATCTTCCAGAAATGTGTGAAGTAAGAAGAAGCCAGTGCTAAGATGGAGTCTTTACTTACTGAAAATAATGAACTTGGAAAAGTGAGCATTTCTGACCTAGAGCCTTGACATGTTTATCTCTGACCGTACCTGTGTGGTCACAACTGGAGGAAGCTTCCTTCTCTGGCTGGAAGACTGAAGCAGCTGTCTATGGGACGAAGGCTGTGGCTGCTCAGGGTATTTCCTTGTGCGGATTGTGTGGCCAGTTAGCACATTCAGACTCTCCTCTCCCTGTTACTGTCTCTATATGTGAATCGGTTGACGTATACACATGAACATCTCCCATTAGATGGGGGGATATTTTCAGTCAGATCTTACTACTTGTGCCAAATACTATTGATGTGCCATGGGAAGAGGACAGTAAGTCAGGCATGGCTCTCACAGTTCACCTGGCAAGACACAGTGGTCAGAAGGTTGTTGAGTACGGTGAAGGAGATGAGGAGTGACACTGAAGCTGAGACCTGAAAGATGGGTAAGAGTTGTTCGAGCAGAGCTAACAGCATAAACAAAGGCCTGGAGTTGGGTAAAGAGTAAATTGAACATCAAATGGACGAGTGAATTGAACATCAATTCAAGAGTAAAGGAGCATCAGTAAGTTCAGTTTAGTGAAAGGAAGGTGTGATATACTTTAAAGATTTTCAGTTTTGTCCTGAAGATGAAAAGCAACTGTAGGATTTGAAGCAGTTGCGGGAGGGGATCGAACTTGCATTTTAAAAAAGAAATTGGCAACTGGATGGGCTTTTTGGGTCATCTCTAATCCCTGAGTAGGTTGGTCCTCCTCTGTGCATGTAAGTGTTGCTAGTTCTGATTGCAAGTAGCAAATGCCCCATCCCCACACTGTCTGTTATGGGAGCAGGTGGTGGGGGACAGTGTAGGGATATTGGAGCAGGGCACGATAGGATAGAGGCAGATCTGAAGGTGATGCCTCCAGCCCTGGCTTCGCTTCTCCCTGAAACCTAAACCCAAACTGTCTCTCAACTTCTCTCCTTGGGACCACATAACCTAAGACCATAGTTATTTGACTCCAAACCACATAGTGTCCAAACAGAAGTCCTTGGAACTGGGAACTCCTTTTCTGCTATTCTCTTTTGCTTTCCAGCCATTCTTCCCGCAGAGTTTGGCTTAGTTTGGAGCTGATGGCCCTAAGCTGAGACAGAGCTGCCACCCCGAGAGCCAGGTCTGGGCTGAACACCGCAGCTGCCCAGGAAACAGCTGGTTAAGCCCTCAGCAGCTGCAGCAGCTGGGATTCCACCCAAAATTTGAGCTGGGATTAATCCCATTTCCTCCACACACATCCCTTCCCTGTTCTAGTCCCTGGCTAGTCTATAGTATCTCCTAGAAGTTTTGAGACTAAATATCACAAGTCTCTCTGTGAACTAAGCTGAAGCCAGTCATCCACTCCTTCTTGGAGGCAGCTGACCCAAAGCACCTTGGGACCATCACAGGAAGGAGGGTGTGGGTCTCTCTCATACCCAACCTCCTTTCTCTCATTCTCTCTATCCTTTGATAAACTGGCTAGGATGGATTATTCTTTAAATTGTCCAATTTTCGATAACCATTAGAATTGTCTAAAGAAGAAGGGGCTTCTTTGGTGGGGTGAGGAGGTAGATTTCCTTTATCTTGGAAAAACGCTATACCAAGACCTAGAAACTTGGTGGGAGTGTTATAGGAGGATCAAGCGTCGTATGGGTGATTGTCACTTTCCAACCATGATTGCTTCTCACTTAACTGTGATTCTACACTTGCGAACAATAGGGCTGTATATTCTATTTGGTGCTTTTGCACCAGCTGTGTGACCTTGAGGAAATCACTTTGTAAGAGATGCCAGAGGCCACAATGAGGTACTTCCAAGAAGCTGGAAAGAAGGAGGTGCCCTGAGATTTGAACAAGGCAAATTAACACACAAAAGAACAAGGCATTTCCTCCCAGGCTCAGAGATTTGACTCCCTCCCTTCAACAAATATTTATTAGGCCCCTGCAAGTACTAATAGGCATTTTACTATGCTAAGGATTTTTAATACTTTTCTAGAGAAACAGGCAGTCATTTGAATAGATTGAATTAATTTAATTAGGTTTTAGCTTCGTGGAATGGCCTGATCAAATTTGGATTTTATTTTATTTTATTTTAAGATTTTATTTATTTATTTGACAGAGAGAGAGACAGCGAGAGAGGGAACACAAGCAGGGGGAGTGAGAGAGGGAGAAGCAGGCTTCCCGCGGAGCAGGGAGCCTGATGCGGGGCTTGATGCGGGGCTCGATCCCAGGACCCTGGTATCATGACCTGAGCCAAAGGCAGATGCTTAATGACTGAGCCACCCAGGCACCCCTAAAATTTGGATTTTAAAAAGATCACTCTAGTTGCCGAGTGGAGAATGGACTAAAAGGGAGTTAGTGAGTCCAGGGAGGAGGGCAAAAGCAAACAGGGTAGTGCAGTGGTGCAGATGGGAGCTGATGCTGGTGAGATAGAGAGGTGGCAATGGAGATGGAGAGAAAGGACAGTTGCAGGCAGTATTTATATTTGTGGAATGGATAGGACCTAGTGGTTGATAGGATGAAGTAGGGAATGAAGAGTAAGGAGGAGGAAAAAAAGATTTCTCTCTATTTTAGCTGCGTGATATTAATGTATCTAGAATGAAAGAGAAAGGGGCGCCTGGGTGGCTCAGTTGGTTGAGCATCTGACTCTTGATTTTGGCTCAGGTCATGATCTCAGAGTGATGAGATGGAGACCCTAGTCTGGCTCTATGCTCAGCATGGAGTCTGCTTGAGATTCTCCCCCTCTGTCCCTCCCCTCCCCCCCCCACTCTCTCTCTCTCTCATTCTCTCTCAAAATAAATAAATCTTTAAAAGAATAAAAACAGGGCACCTGGGTGGCTCAGTTGGTAGGTGACTGCCTTCGGCTCAGGTCATGATCCTGGAGTCCCGGGATCGAGTCCCGCATCGGGCTCCCTGCTCCGCGGGGAGTCTGCTTCTCCCTCTCCCGCTCCCCCCTCTTGTGCTCTTTCTCTCTCTCACTCTCTCTCTCAAATAAATAAAATCTTTAAAAAAATAAAATAAAATAAAAAAATAAAAGAATAAAACAAAATGAAAGAGAAAGAATAATTGATCAGCCAATATCAGTCTATTAAGCCAAAATGGAATGTGGCAACATGGGCAACTCAGTCAATAAGAATTGTTACTGTGTGACCAGAATGATCTTGGTGAGAGAGGTGCCCAGTGTGGTCATTGGTGGGGCAGGAATGGTTCTTCAGGCCTCCAGATGACTGTCTGACTGTCTGAAATACCCCATTGAGAGGGTCCTAATTTTCCTTTTTTTAAAAATTGTTTTATTGTTATGTTAATCCCCATACATTACATCATTAGTTTTAGATGTAGTGTTCCATGATTCATTGTTTGTGCATAACACCCAGTGCTCCATGCAGAACGTGCCCTCTTTAATACCCATCACCAGGCTAACCCATCCTCCCCCCCCTCCCCTCTAGAGAGGGTCCTAATTTTCTACTCATCAGGCAGCAATCTGGTACCTCACTAGAAAAAAGGGAGTGCCCTAGATAGAGGACACAGGCATTCTGGGCAGTGGAAAGGGAATGCGATGGATACATTGGCATGGTAGGACCCAGAGCAGACACTCAGGAATTATTGCAAGGCTTCCGTAGCATGTGAATATTTGGAGATATCCCAAGCAAGTCCAGTCCCCAAATTGGTTAGACTGAGTGTTCTTCCCAGGATCATCTTTCTCAGTGGTGTTCGGGGAGGGAGCCAGACCATCTGCCTTCCTCTGGGCATACCTCTCTAGCCAAACTGTGAATTCACTTTCAAACTCATAATGAGAGTTATTACGGTGGCATTAATTCAGTGAGTAACAGCTTACATACATTATTGTATTCATTTCTCACAACAGTTGTGCAACAATAAGTATTTGATTCCAGAAGGATTTAAGCAGGTCACAGGGACCACGGGAGACCTGGGTTGTGAGGCTCTGCAGCCAGAAACAATGCCTCAGATCACAGAACCAAGCCCGTGGGGGCACCGTGGCAACTGCCACTGAACACCAGACGCTGCAATTTGCAGCCCAACGCTGACACTGATGCTGGAAGGCCCTGATGGCACCACTGTTATGGGCCGTCCTGGACCTCAATCTTCCTGCCAGCAGCCACAAAGAATGGCAGACATCTGCCACCATGTTGTTCCAGCCATTTCATGGAAGAGAAACTGAGGCTCAGAGTAGTGAAGTAAACCGCTTAAGATCACCTAAGATCACACAACCTCTTTGACACCAGGTCTGCTTGACTGCAAAGTCCATGTTCTTTCCACTGTGTTTTGCTGCCGTGAACCACTTTACTTCTCCAGGCTGCTGCTTCTCAGCCTGTAGTCTGGAGAAAATTGTGATATCAGCTGGTCACCAAGGTCCTCCGGCTCCAATAGGTTATAATTCAATTATTTTGCATATTGCTGGTTATGGTCCCTGCATTGAGCAAGGTCCCCTGAGGGGAGCTAAGTACTTCCCATTTTCCTGAAATGGACTGGTATTTATCATCTCCATACTAGCAGAAGCCAAGAGTAGGTGTAGGAGTGAGGGGAGAACGAGACATAGGGAACATGCAAGGAAGACGCCTGCATGTGTATCCTGGTTATTTTTCTGTGGAGTGCCTAGAGACACATATCCTTCAATGGCTCATCAACATGTTAATATCTGGGAGGTGCCCCAAAATCCACATGTCAAAAATAAATGCATTAATTCAGTATTCTCTCCCCTTACCCCCACTAAAAAATTCCTGTTCTTCCTCCCATGTCTTCTAATCCTATTCACGGAATCGCCATTGTCCTTCCCTTTGTCTGCTTTAATCAGGTCATCAACTTCACAACTTCTATCTAGAGCACCTTCTCTGAGTCTTCACTACCCTTTCTTTCTTTTTTTTTTTTTTTAAGATTTTATTTATTTATTTGAGAGAGAGAGAATGAGAGACAGCAGAGAGGGAGGAGGGTCAGAGGGAGAAGCAGACTCCCCGCCGAGCAGGGAGCCCGATGCGGGACTCGATCCCGGGACTCCAGGATCATGACCTGAGCCGAAGGCAGTCGCTCAACCAACTGAGCCACACAGGCGCCCCTTCACTACCCTTTCTGTTGTTACCTGGTCCAGGCCCTCATCTCCTTTCTGGGTATTTTTTCTCCTAATAGACCCTCCACCTCCAGCCCCAACCTCTCTTGGTCCTACGTCCTCTACAGGGCCACCGGTGTGACCTCATAGACACAGCTCTCCTTGAGGTACTGACTCTTCCCATCTCCCCACCAAGTTAATGGCAAAGATCCCATTGCTCACGGCAGTGCTACCAAAACCTTGTACTGTTCTCATGACGATGTCCATAGCGTCTTTCCACCCATATAAATGTTTAATATTCTTCTTGAATTCTTTTTTTTAAAAGATTTTATTTATTTATTTGACAGAGAGAGACACAGCTAGAGAGGGAACACAAGCAGGGGTAGAGGGAAAGGGAGAAGCAGGCTTCCCACCAAGCAGGGAGCTTGATGTGGGGCTCGATCCCAGGACCCCAGGATCATGACCTGAGCCGAAGGCAGTTGCTTAACCAGCTGAGCCACCCAGGCGCCCCTCTTCTCGAATTCTATTGGCTTTTCTTACTACCAGGTTTAGCTTCTGTGCAAAAGTATTTGTGAAGTCATAGTTTGGGCATTATATTGTTTTTCCCACCACACTTTAAAAATTACATAAGAAAACAAAATTTTAACGTGTGTGTGTTACCTGAATCATCTTACATACCACCACTAGTGGTATATTTTGAGAACGCTGGATACTGAATAAAGGTCAAATTCTTTTTTAGTAAACTCTACCCACAACGTGGGGCTTGAGCTCATGACCCCAAGATCAAGATTGCATGCTCTACCAACTGAACCAGGCAGGCACCCCAAATCAAATTCTTTTTTTTTTTTTGAGAGAGAGAGAGAGAGAGCACATGCATGGGGGTGAAGGAGGAGCAGAGGGAGAGGGAGAGAGAGAATCTTAAGCAGACTCCAGGTCCAGCACGGAGCCTGTGTGGAGGCTTGATCTCACGACTCTGAGATCATGACCTGAGCTGAAATCAAGAGTCAGATGCTTGGGTGCCTGGGTGGCTCAGTTAGTTGAGCGACTGCCTTCGGCTCAGGTCGTGATCCTGGGGTCCCGGGATCGAGTCCCGCATCGGGCTCCCTGCTCGGCGGGGAGTCTGCTTCTCCCTCTCCCGCTCCCCCCTCTTGTGCTCTTTCTCTCTCTCACTCTCTCTCTCAAATAAATAAATAAAATCTTTAAAAAAAAAAAAAAGAGTCAGATGCTTAACCAACTGAGCCACCCAGGCGCCCACCAAGTCAAATTCTTAAAGCTGACATTCAAAGACCTCCCTCATTTGATCCCAGTCTAATTTCCAGGTTTAACTTCCAGGCAGCCCATATACAGAGAGTGCTGCAGGGTACACTCTGTATTTCCAGACACACAGTCTTCCCTTAACTTTTTGCTTTTTTCCCTAGGGCCTCCTCAAGCTTTAAGGCCCAGCTCAATTATCAAGTACGATGTGAAATCTCAGATCTTTCCAGACAGAATCAAGCCCCTTCCTTCTGTCCTTCCTTCCTTCCCTCCTTCCTTTTCTTCCTTCCTTCCTTCCCTCCCTTCTTCTCTTCCTTATTTTCTTTCTTTTTTTTTTTCTTGAGAATGGTTTCTTCCTCTATGCTTCTAGCTACTCATACAGTGATGTGAGACTTAATATAATTTTGCCTCTAATCTTTTACTTGATAATTTTCCCTCTATAACATTAACATTCAGAGGTATATCATTCAGAGTCCTTGGGGAAAACAGATTGCATACTCAAATGGGGGAACCGAGGAAAATATAACAAAAGAGCTGTTCATACTGTTCATAAAGTTGTGGGTAGGGTTAAAGAATATCTACCAGAGGACGCCTGGGTGGCTCAGTTGGTTAAGCGACTGCCTTCGGCTCAGGTCATGATCCTGGAGTCCCGGGATCGAGTCCCGCATCGGGCTCCCTGCTCGGCGGGGAGTCTGCTTCTCCCTCTGACCCTCCCCCCTCTCATGTGCTTTCTCTCATTCTCTGTCTCAAATAAATAAATAAATAAATCTTTAAAAAAAAAAAAAAAGAATATCTACCAGAGTGGTGAAACATTGAGTCTGGCATCAGTGAGGAACACTAGAAGTAACCCCTAGGCCTGAAGGGGCCAGGGAAGGAAGGGTTACAAGAACCCAGAAAGAGCTGTAACTAGCTGTAGTTGGAGGAAAGGGCCACCCAGCAGGGTCTGTGGCCTCTGGTAACCACAGGAGTGAGTCCAAGAGACACAACAGAAGAGTTGCTAGTTCAACCCACAGAACCAGGAGAAAGAATACATTGTTTTTTTTTAAACTACCAAATTTTTGTCATCATTGTTGTTGTTTTTAAGTAATCTCTATGCCCAACGTGGGCTCAAACTCATGATCCTGAGACCCAAAGTTGCATGCTCTACAGATTGAGCCAGCCAGGTGTCCCTGGAACCCATACTTTTTAAAAAATAATTTATCTATATTTTAGAGAGTGAGAGCATGAGAAGGGGGAGGGGTAGAGGGAGACAGAACGGGAGAGAGAATCTCCAGCACACTCCCCACTGAGCGCAGAGCCTGACACAGGGCTCGATCCCAGGACCCCAAGATCACCACCTGAGGTGAAACCAAGAGTTGGTCACTTAACCAACTGAGTCACTTAGGTGCCCCAGAACCCATACTTTTGATAAAACATAGTAAAAATGTTTTCACTTTTCATAGAGATACTTAAAACAGTTTCCTGAGAGCATTTAATCTTTATTTTGTCTCAGTTGTTTGAGACATAGCAAAATATATGATGCTGTCTCTAGAAATTTTATTCCAAGCCCATTTACCTGCCATTAGGATAGTTTACTTTCTTTAGTTGATCCTATATTGGCGATCTTTGTATATCTGTGATCTTTACAAAGTAACCATTTATGCATTACTCTCTAAGGTGATTGATATTTAATAAACAAATATCTTGGTCCTGAGGTGTGCAGGTCTTGTGGATTGGCTCACTGAACATTTATTCTTTTTTTTTTTTAACACTGTTTGTCTTTTGTTTTTAGGATTTTATTTATTTATTTAACAGGGAGAGAGAGAGAGAGTGAAAGAGCACAAGCAGGGGGAGCAGCAGGGAGAGGGAGAGGGAGAAGCAGGCTCCCCACTGAGCAAGGAGCCTGACATGGGGCTGGATCCCAGGACCCTGGGATCATGACCTGAGCTGAAGGCAGGCACTTAACTGTCTGAGCCACCCAGGTGTCCCTGAATCACCTTCTCTTTTGCCTTCCTTTATTACTGAGGGTAGAATTTATTCCTAATCACCTTCTCTTTTGCCTTCCTTTATTATTGAGGGTAGAAAAGAAAATGCTAAAATTTCTGGGCTCCCTTACAGCTAAAGATGGCCATATAATAGTTCGGTTTGAGGAGATGTAGGTGAAAATCTGCTGTGAGATTTTCTTTTCCTGTATAAAAAGAAAAAGCCACAAGAGGAAGAAGCCCTTTGTCTTAGCCCTTTTGCTTTCCTCCTGATTGAAAACAAGAGAATTTGAGAATGATTTAATAAAGAACCTATTTACAAAGGTGTAGGGAAACCACAGGGGTACAGCAGTACCCTAAGGTGAGTATCAGAGAAGCTGTCACCAATATAGGCTGGAAGCAACTAGAAACAGAACAAGAGATGTGTGTGTGTATGGGGGGAGGTATTGGAGGAGTGACTTGAGGGGTGCTAGGACCTTCAGTGGGGGTCACAGATACTCTCCCCACTCCATCTGACCTTCTGTGAGGGCTTCCCTTAGGCTGAACTCTGCTGGGATCCAGGGGGCAAGGTCTGCCTCCTGGAACAAATCTAGGTGGAAAAGAATAGAGAGTTAATCTGGGAAGAAAAACAGCGCAAAAGGCATCTCACTTATCTTTATATCCATACTGTGCAACAGGTGGTGTGAGTATCTGGTACAAAGTAGGAGATGAATAAATTTTTATTGAATTTCATTGAATATAGTTCTTTGTTCTACCCTGCAGTGCTTAAGACCCAATCTGGATTCTCCACCAACCTCACTCAGGCCAAATAATTCAACATAAAATTGCTGGTCTGCAAGGAACTTCCTTTAGCCAGTTGAAAAGCTATTTGGGTCCCTTTCTGAGGCCAGAGTAAGTGGCTCGTTGAAACAACTTTTGTATATTTGGACTTTCTAAAGCATTAGATAGTTCCACAGTTATACAAAGCCTGTCTTCCAGTACAGTCTAACTGCTACATACCCACTTCATCAGGCCCTTCCAGAAGAACTACCTTCTGTGTTCTATCTGTACGGCTAAGTCTCAGTTTCCACATCTGTAAGATAAGGGTGATAATAACTACCCATCATTCAAGCCTCAGGTACAAATGTCACCTCCTCAGGCTTTCTAGGATACCATATAAAAGAAGAGGCGTACCACACCCCATTACTCTCTAGTCCATTAATACCTTGTTTTTTTTTTTTCCCACTGCAGTTATTACTTTTTTATTGTAGTTTATTTATTGTTTATTTGTAGATTGTTGGTCTTCTCCCAAAAGAATACTTGCTCCTTGTGAGCAAAGACCTTGTCTGTGTTGTTTGCTGCTCTATTCCCAGCATCAAGAAGGGTGCATGGGGTATGATGGTTGTTTGATAAATATTTGTAGATGAATGGATAAATAATACCAATTACCAACTTTAGGGCTGTTGTGAATATTAAATGAGATAACAATGAAATGCACCTGGCGCAAAGTAGAACTCCATAAACCTAGCTGTTTTCTTTCTTCTTTTTCCCTCCCTCACCTGCTATATCCAATCCTTTAGCAAATCAGATTGACTCAGCCTCAAAATGTATCCAAAATTCTCTACTTCATTCATCTCTGCCACTCTAGTCAAGCCCCCTTCACCTCTCACCTGGACTACAAGTAAGTCTCCTAGCTGATCTCCCTTCTTCCCCTCTTGCTCTTGTCCCTCTCACTCTTCACAATGAGAGAAATTTATTTATTTATTTTTAACCAGGGAAAACTTTTAGAAACACAATTCAGATATTCAGATCATCAACGGCTTTCTGGGTACCCAAACTTCTTTACATGGCCTGGCCCCTGCCATCCTCTTAGACTTCATCTGCTTTAGGTCCACACACACACTCTCTCTCCCTCCCTTTCTCCTGGAATTTAACAGATTTATTTTCATCGTAGCACCCATAGCACTGATGGATTCTTCTGTCAGAACTTTGTGCTCGCTGGCTCCTTATTGTCTTTCAGACCTCAATTTACTTATTTATTTATTTATTTTTAAAGATTTTATTTTTATTTATTTGACAGAGAGAGACACAGTGAGAGGCAACACAAGCAGGGGGAGTGGGAGAGGGAGAAGCAGGTTTCCCGCCGAGCAGGGAGCCCGATGCGGGGCTCGATCCCAGGAGTATGGGATCATGACCTGAGCTGAAGGCAGACGCTTAACGGCTGAGCCACCCAGGCGCCCCTAGACCTCAATTTAAATAGGGATTCCTTTGAGAGGAAGTATTACTAATCTAATGTGGCCATTTCTTATTATACCACCTTTTATATCACTTAATACCATCTAATATTTCCTTGTTTATATGTTTGTCTCTTCCAACTCGGTTTTAAGCTTTGTGAGCACAGAGACGTCTGTCACGTTCTTCGCTCTATCCCCAAAGCTAGAACAACACCTGAAACACATAGTATATGCATAATAAATATTTGTTGAATAAATTAATGCATTGATCATGATGATGACAACAAAATTTCAGACGACCTGGCCACAAATTCTAACGACTTGTCTCAAGAATAAGAATCGCATTTCCGAAGATCCTGGTAGACTGTGGAAATCGACAATAAAAGATCTGGGGCCAAAGTCTGGGGGAAGCAGAGGTAATATATTGGAATTTGGGCCTTTTCCCCCCATCCAAGGCTCTCAGAAGGGAAGCCTAGAATCTTCCGAGAAGAAATTCCAGCCCAGCCACAACGAATATTTTTCCATCCACGATTCTTCGCAGCCACTTCTGCTAGGTTGAAAATGCGCAAACACCTCTAGGACCCCGGGCTCCTTTCTGTTTCTTTATGAATGAACCGGCTCTAGTCTGCGCAGGCGCAGCTCCTGGTTCTCCTGCTCCACGTGAGGCCCACCCTTCCCTCCCGCTGGCGGCCCCGCCCTTATTCTTTCTAATGAACCAATGGCGAGCGGCCTGGGGGGCGGAGCCCGGAGCGGCGCGGCACTGTAGATCCCCCGGCGCCCGGCTCCCTCGCGTTAGTCTTGCTGTGTTGTGATCACGTGGCCAGCTCCGGGCGCGGCGCTTGTTTTGGTTTCCCTCTAGCTTGTCCCTGGCAGCTTCGGGGTGAGCGACTTTGCTGTGCCGGTTGCTGCGCCTGCCTTACACTCTGATCTCCTCTTCTTAGGGCTCTTTCAGCCCGCAGTTCGGCAAGCCCCTCGGGGCCGGCTACTGCCATGCCGCTAGTTCGCTACAGGAAGGTGGTCATCCTCGGGTACCGCTCTGTAGGTGAGTCTCCGCCTTGGGGAGAGCACGGACGCACCGCGGCTTTGTGGCCAGAGGAGGCGCGCTGTCGCGGGAACGCGACCCAGAGAGGAATGGTGGCATCGTTAGAACGGGGTTGTAGGACGAGGATTGAAAGGATGGAGGAGGAAAGGCTAGGGTGGTGGTAGTGTGTGGAGGGCTGCAGGAAGTAGGAGCATGTAAGGGTTAATGTGGGCTTGGTTGCAGGAACACCACAGTGGTCCCCAGTGTTAACCTGGGAGGGGTAGGGATGGGGTCAGGCTTTGATGACGGGGGCGCGGTCTGTGTGGGTGGCAAGTCTCAGGTGTCCGGGCGCGGGGCAGACCTGATCCTAGGGGAATCCCGGATCTTCCCGGGGTGGGGTGGGGAAAGGCGGCAGGAAAGGCTTCCTGCGGCGCTACTGAATGCATCCGGTGGCCAGGGTGCAGAGACCCAAGGCGAAAAGAGGATGAGGGTAGGCTAAGGAAAAACATTGCATGGCACCCATAGGCTAGGGTGCTAATTTGGGGTCCTCTTTAGTCCTGGGCCACAGTCCGAAAGGACAGAGGATGTAAATGTGGATGGATGATTTGGATACAACTACCACTGCTTCCCACAGGGAAGACATCTTTGGCACATCAGTTTGTGGAGGGCGAGTTCCTGGAAGGCTATGATCCTACAGTGGAGAACAGTGAGTAGATTTCTCCCCTAGGGATGGAGCAGGGAGGTCTTTGTTGCCCCACCCAATTCCGTAATCTGGGGTTTTCCTGGTGCCAAGGGGCTGATTTAATTATCCATTAAATCTAATCTCTTCTCTAGCAATCCTGTTCTATTAGTTGAGCTAGAGTGTGGATTTTGCAGGATACTGCGTCCAGGATGGTGTAGACTAGACAATAAGAACCTTGACATTGTCTCTCCAGCTGCCTGGAGTGCTCCCTGGTCCTGGCCCATCTATATATCACCCCTAGAGTTAAGAACGCATTGGGGCACACATTGCTAGCCCTACAAGACACCTCACAGTCAAGTTTTCTTTTCTTTTCAGCTTACAGCAAGATAGTGACTCTTGGCAAAGATGAGTTTCACCTACACCTGGTGGACACAGCAGGGCAGGTACCAGTTTGGGGTAGGGTAATCTAAATGTGGCAGTTCAGTGGTGGGAGATGAAGTCTGGTTGCCTCCGTGGCTCATCTATCTGTAAAGTAGTTTTAAAACAAAAGCATTTTAGCAGCTGGTAGTGTGCAGTGCACATTGGAGCTACGCTGTAAATCCTTGTCGAATAGAAATGACTGGAGTAGGGAGTGCCCCAGGGAGGGTCCCCAGGATGCAACCCACCAACCTTTGCCATCTGAGTGTTGTGTATCTAGGTGTTGATGTTTCTGTTTCTTGTCAGGATGAGTACAGCATTCTGCCCTATTCATTCATCATTGGGGTCCATGGTTATGTGCTTGTGTATTCTGTCACCTCTCTGCATAGGTAAGTGATCAAGGTTACGAGTGGGGGCTTGGGAAGATCTGAGGGCTGTCCCTGATTAAGTTTATAGTTCCATTTCTTGTGTTTAAAGCTTCCAAGTCATTGAGAGTCTGTACCAAAAGCTACATGAAGGCCATGGGAAAACTCGGTAAGTGGCCCTGGGAGATAGAGACAGAGTATGGACATGAGGGGATGGAAGAGAGTGGAGGGTCCAAGTGAGGGAGGAGGCCAGGACAAATCCTGTCTGATCTGCTGGGGAGTTGTCCAGCCCTGATGCGAAGGAAGTTGGGTTCCATGCGGAGTGAGAGGGGATCCTGTAGTAACTGCTATTTCTTCACAGGCTGCCGGTGGTGCTAGTGGGAAACAAAGCAGATCTCTCTCCAGACAGGTACGGAGATCTCTGTAGCTCAAGGCAAAGGAAAGTGAGATGGACTAGCAACCAGTCAGGCTCTAGTCCTGGCTCTGCCACTGACTTGAACAAATCATTTCACCTCTTCTCGTTTCTAACTTGAAGGTTAAGGCAAGATAACCCTTCTGTCGCAAAAGCTATAATTTAATATTTCAAGCTCAGTCCTAGGCTTCTGAGTTCTCCTTTATTTTTCTCCTTCCCCAACCTACCTCCCAAACCTTAGAAACAGGATGGGTCAGAGGAAGTCTAGATTCTGTAATGGTTTTGCAGAGAACATGGGACATTGCTATCTTCCATCTTCATGTTCCAAATTTGCTTCTAGGGAGGTCCAGGCAGTTGAAGGGAAGAAGCTGGCAGAGTCCTGGGGTGCGACGTTTATGGAGTCATCTGCTCGAGAGAACCAGGTGCTTGACCTGAAGATTAGGGGCACAATCAGGGTAGCAGTGTTTTTCTTATGGCACTGCTTGGTGGTGAGGATGGTCGGGGAGTGGGGTATACACCTCAGAGCTGGGTCGTATTGGCAATGAACTGACTCCCCCCCCCCCCGAATCTCTGTCCCTTGCAGCTGACTCGAGGCATCTTCACCAAAGTCATCCAGGAGATTGCCCGGGTAGAGAATTCCTATGGGCAAGAGCGCCGCTGCCGGCTCATGTGAGCCCTCAGGCATTGGGTAGCTGCCTTGATTCTGCCCCTGGCACTTGCCAGGCTCCAGCGGGTGTAGGCCCTTAGGACTTCACGGGTATGGTTGCCAGCTGTGTCCCCGGTCCTCTGGTCACACAGTGTGGTACCCTCATGTTTGCACACTTTTCCAGGCTCTAGTGGCCTGGTTGTCAATGTTTACAATGGGGCAAGGATGTCTCATGGGACTGGCCTCTAGTCCTCTGTTTTTGCTACATGAATTGTTATAACCTGCAGGGTTGGGATATGAGTCCGAAGCATTGTTTATTTAGGACCCTGTCTTCTGTGCAGGTTTTGGGCGTTGGCTGGGTGAGGGGAGCTGGGGATTCCTGAAGTGGAGCTTGCTCCCTAGGGTGACAATGTATATATGCAAATAAACTGAGAAATCTTTTTGTCGCTGGCTTCTCTGTATGTGGGGAGAGCTCAGGGCCAATATCTCCTTTTCCAATGAGTGGTGACTGTGACTTTTGGTGGGGAATAAGGGCTAACTCTTTCCCCCCACTTCATTCCTATTCCTTGCTCCTCACTCATTCAGGAGGACCATTACCCTAAGACTTACTCCTTAGTTTTTCTCACCTTTCTTTTCTGCTAGGTTCTCCTACACAGGTACCAGTTGGCTGCCACTCCATCCAAGATTGTAGACAGCTCAAGGTCCCCTTAACTACAGAAACACCACCCTCTAGTGGCCAGCTGCTGCATGCTGACCTAGCTTCCCTCTTGGCCTTGGCATTCGCTGGCACTCAGAGAGACGCTAAGGTTTGGGGAGGAAGGAAGCCCCTCATCCTAAGTGATGTAATAATTAAGGAGTGTAGAGGCAGGGACTGAAGTGTTGGTGAAGATTTTGGCTTTCTAAGACAGTTGAGTAAAGTAAGAAATAATGCTCCTGGTGTATATCCATCTTTCCACTCCCATGTCCCCAGAGCCTTTCATTAAATCGATGTTCTTTGGTCTTTTCATACCTTGGGTGACCTTTTCACACCCTTCACACCTTTGGAATCGTGCCACTTTTTTAGGTGTCAAAGGGTATTGCTCCCATTTTTTTTTTTTTAAGATTATTTATTTGTTTGAGAGAGAGAGAGCATGCGCGTGCATGTGCCTGAGCCTGGGGAAGGGAAGGGGAGAGGGAGAGGGAGAGAGATACTCTCGAGATTCTGGGGGCTCAATCTCATGACCCTGAGATCATGACCTGAGCCAAAATTAAGAGCTAACTGCTCAACAGACTGAGCCGCCCAGGCGCCCCTACTTCTACTCTTTCTTCTTAACCTGCCATCTCAGTAAGAGGATGGACATTTCAGCAAGGAAGAATTGGTCCTATCTGCCTCTACTTTTTCTGCTCATCCACCACCCCCATCAGACCTAGGGCCTAATTGGCCTAATACCTCCTCCAAGGACTTATGAGTGTTACTAGAATAGTATCCCTCACAGGGAGAACACAGACTTCTCTAGCCACCTGGGGGAGTCTGAGGTACCCTGTCCATGCACTTAGTTGGGGAGGATGGGCAAAATCTTAGCTGTGATCTTGCTGGCACCCGACTCTTGGCTAGCTGGGCTTAGAGTTGGGGTCATCGTGTGTCATGCTAGTTTTAGAAAGTTCTGCCAGCTGCTTTTGCATCTCTAATCTAGAATCTAAAAAATAAGGGCTGCTGGAAGGAGCATTCTCCAAAGAGCAATCTCAGTGGTTTAGGATTCTTTTTAGGGTTGTCACCACACTCTTTCCTTACATTAAAATTAGGTCCTTTTGCACATCTGACCTGGAATACTCACTATAGGTTGTCTGTTGCCCTGCTGCCATTTCCATGAGGTCTGGGATAGACTTACAAATGTTTGAAGTTTTCTAAAAGTGTATCAAGCAATCTCAAAGGCCTGATAAAAGTCATGAATAGTAGTTAATGGCTAGGTTGGAATACTTTTCCACTTAGCTGTGTGACCTTGTATAGTCACTTAACCTGGCTGAGCCTCAGTTTCTCATTTACGAAGTGTAGTTAAACCTTCATAGGGTTGAGTTGAGAATTAAATTGAGGTGATATATGAAATGCTTAGCATAGTCTCTCATACATAATAAACCCTTAAGAAACAGTGGCTATAGTGTTATTGGAGGTCTTTTTGGTGAAGGTCAGCCTCCCGGCATCTGGATATAGAGTAGAGAGGGACCTTCCATTTTCCAACTTTTTAAAATTAAAAAGTGTTTATTTATTTTTAAAGATTTTAAGTAATCTCTACGCCCAATGGAGGACTCGAACTTGCAACCCCGAGATAAAGAGAGCGTGCTGTACTGACTGAGCCAGGCAGGTGCCCCCATTTTGCAACTTCTGTCTCAGTTAATTTATTCATTATAGCTGGGACAGGTGTGGGGTCGCTCCTGGACTTTTTTTGCTGAACTAGAACTGCATGGTCAGTGCACGGTATATGATGCCACTGTGTGGCTAGCACGGGATATGCCTAGTTCTGATCCCTCCCATGAACCTGACTGGTTGGTAGGGATTTAGGTTTTCTGCACTGTCCAATATGGAAGCCACATCTCACATAGTTTTAATTTAGTATTAAAATTAAACAAAAAGGTCCTCAGTTGCACCACCTACATTTCGAAGTGCTCAATAGCTACATGTGGCTAAGCCAAATTAGTGTAGCTCTAGTGCATTTCCGTCATTGCCGAAAATTCTATAGGACAACACTGTAAACCCTTTCCCACAAAACCAGCCCTGTACCTGATTTGCCTCTTTCTCCACATCCTCCTTAAAAAAATTTTTTTAAATTATATAAATATATATATAATCCTAGGAAAAACATGGCCATTGGTCACTTGATGTGGTTCATTGGGAAATTTTACCTATTTTATTTAGCCTCAATCTCATCATCATAGACTTAATTCCACGTAGTTCATAACGAGGGTGAGAGATAACTAAGAATATATTAAGTATCTAGCATATAGTTAATTTGTCTCCTGTTCAGCCGTGGTTACAGCTAATGCAGAAAAGGCATTCCAATCCCTTCTTGCCCAGACTTATTGGGGTGTGTGGGGGAATGCCTGCAAGCAGTGTTTTGGGATCTTGTCTAGAGTAACAGCACTCCGGCCAGGTAGCAACAAGGCTCCAAGGTCCATCGCCTCTGTTTACTAGAGAAGGGGACACAGGGCCTGAAGGTCCCGAGAGAAAGACTGGGGGTCGGAGTGGGAGCACCCGGGAAAGGAAGGAAACTCCACATTTATGTTTTGATGGGGGAGGTGTGTGTGGTGATTGTGCGGGCACTGGCTCTTCTTTCCTCAGGAGGGGGTTTGAGAGCCAGAAGGAACGACTAGGGACTCGTCCCGCTTTCCTTCGGGCCCCCGAACGTGGCAAGAACCCACCCATTGCAGCGCCAGGCGCCGTGCCTCACTTTCTCCATTTGCGGACTCCAGTTCCCAGGATGCAGAGCAGCGGCCAATCTCCTGGCTCTTCTTCCATCCCCCTCCCGCGAAAGATTGCCCCTGGCCAAGGCAAGGGGGCAGGTGGTTTCAGGGGCCGAGAACTGCAAGGGAACGGAACTAGAAAGTGGCCGGAGTCCTAGTTTCACCAGCCGGGCGGTGAAGGAGGCAGGTCCAGGGCCGGGGCGCAGAGGAGGGGGGCTTCATTCCCACGTGTCTGCACAGTGGCCGGCCCGGCGCAGTCGGGGTTAACCCGAGGCGGAGGGATCCCGCAGCGTGTGCGTAGAACTGCAGAGTCACAACCTTTCCTCCGAGAGGGCCGGATCCCTCCGCCGCTCCGCTCCAACACAAAATAGGGCCGCGTCTTCTCCTTTCTCCGCTTCTAGAGTGGGGTTCCCCAGGCAAAAGGCCCCCCCCGGATCTCGCGCCGGAGGCTTCCCGAATCTCCACGACCGCTGCCGAGATCTTGGGCCAGGAAATAGCCCCTTCGCAGGAACCACCCTACCGGCCGAACAGGAGGCGGAGGGGGGGAGGCGGAGCGGCGCCGCGCTGCACTACTTTCCTCTCCGGTTGCAAATGGCTGCCTCGTTCCCCACTTTCCGCTCAGTTTCCTGACCCCCCGGTGCCGGGAGCCGGGGTTGGGCCATGCACCTCTAGGCCCCCCGCGATCACAGCCAGCCGGGGGTCGAAGGGGTGCCGCCGATCAGAGCCGGCCAGGCCGGGGGCGGGGCAGCTCCCGAGGCCAGAGGGGAAGGGAGGCGAGCGCCGGGCCTGGAGCGGCCGGAGGGGAGCGGGCAGAGGGCTCGCACCGCCCGCCCCTTCCTCTTCCTCGCCCACCTACCTTCCTCCCTTCCCCGGGGGGGGGGGGAGCAGAAGGTGGGGGGCTCGAAGCCTCAGAGGGCGAGCGCTCGGGGTCGAGGAGCCCGGCGTTGGGTGTGTGTCAGGTTCAGCCCCGCGGCCCCGCCGGCTCCGCGTCGCCGTAGCTCGCGCGGCCCCGGGGCGCCGGCCCGGGCGGGGAGAGGGGCTCGCCGCTCCAGCGAGGGTCTCACGTTCCATCCGGGCCCGGCGCGGGGCGGCGCGGCATTCCTTCCGGGCTGCTGGGGAGGCGCCTCGACGTTCCATCTGGAGAGCCTCGACGTTCCGCCCGAGCCCGGCGCGGGCGGCCGGGGCGCTGGCCCGGCCCTAGGACTGAGAGGCCGCCCGGCGACGCGGATGCGGAGCCTGCTCGCCCAAGATCAAAGCCACCGGTGCTCTCTTTGTGTCCGCTCGGGATTCGCCGCCCTGGGGCTGTCCATGGAAACCTAAACTGCTGGAACCCGAGGCAGAGAACCCTTCTTTGGCTTCTTGCTTTTTTGGGGGGGGGAGGAGGGTGTCCACTCCGACCTGGATTTACCGTTCTTGGCCCCCCTAAGCCCCCCCGTGCGGGGGGCGGCTGTGATCGCTCTGGCGGTTGGAGGTCGGGGAGCGGCCCGGGCTCTGGCCATGTTCTCGGATGAGGATTTCTGGATCGCCCTGTGAAGAGGTGAGTGAAGTCTGCCCAGCCAGGGCCCAGAAAGGGTTGGACTGGGGGCATAGCCAGATGGACTATCTTGGCCGGAGCTGGCCTTTAGGTTGGAGAAAGGGGTGCCAGAGCTGAGGAGGGTTCCTTTGGCAGGGTCTGTCAAGGGAACCTGAGCCAGTCGCTGGGGCAGAACTGAGGCCTGGTGTCTGGGGTGTGCCTCTTTAAAGACTGGGGGTTCAGGGAACCACGGGAGTTTGGGAACCTGGCCAGATCGCCTTTCTGCCTGTTTATTTTTGTGTTGGGGGGAAGCTCTGCTAAACTAGGACCCAGGCCCTGATGCCAGCACCAATCCCAGTTGGCTGCTTCTCCCTCAGGGTTCCTTGTGGGCCTTGGGAACAGAACAACTTTGGGAGGGAGGATAGAGTGCCCCTGCCAGGTCAGACTTAATGCCAGGTTGGACTTTAAGGTTGTTCTTGCCCATCCGGGCACCCAGAAGCAGTCTCTGGGAGACTCCAGGAACCCTAGGTCCTTCACCAGGCCTTATTTCACTGTGCAAAGGGGAGAGTGTGTGGAAATTGACTAGTGTGATGAAGGGGGTGGCTAGGGCAAGAAGGAGGCGGGGCTGGGGGCAGCTCTGGCCTTGCTGTTCAACTTTAAACTGCCCCTGCCTGGCAAAGTGACCCCAGCGAGGCCTAGTGCTGTCTTAGCCTGCTTTGCCTCCCCTCCTCTGGGGATGGACATAATCTCTAGGGGATTATAGAGGAGGCCGTTGAGATTTGCTCCCTGCGAATGTGGGCTGCAAAAAATGGCTTTTGTCTCCCTCTTTCTCTGGGCCTGGTGTGGAGAACTGGTTGCCCATAAGTCCCTGGCCAATCCCACAGGCCCCTCCCAGACCTCTCCAACCCTTTTCGATCAGGGAATGTTAACTGGTCCTCTGATCCTGTCCCAAGCCTGCAGAATTGGGTGGCCTGTCCCTCTTTGGAGGAGAAATGACCTGATCAGAGCTGTTTCTGCTGAAGCCTGTGTTTCCAACCCTGGCAGGAGGTGTTGGGGGAAGAAGGGGTGTGTATGTGAGTGTACGAAGGGTGCAGCATGAGCCTCATGCCTCTGGGCCCTGGGCTGGGACAGCCCCTCTCACAGCTGTCATGCTGCCCAGCAGGGATTTGGCTGGTGTGTTTTGCTCCCTCACTCCACCCCCTCCAACATACATAGGCTAGCTCCCTTTGGGCCTGGTCTTGGAAAGGAGAAAATAGGGATTTTGCTCTTGAAAGACTTCTGGGTGGTAACCCTGAGGTGAGAGGTGCTATAGGGGTGGTGGAGTGAGGCTAGCTGTCACCCATCTCTCATCCCTTGCCTCCTCAGGAGTGTCCCTCCTGTTGTCTGGCCCCAGAGAACTTCCTTGGGAGGGACCTCTTCTTGTTAGCTGTGGTTAACCCCAGGATGACCCAGAGACAGTCGGGAGGGTCGACAGGGCCAGTGTTGCCATTTGGATTCTTCCTGGAGGGCCGGCCCAAAATGGGGGTGGGGAGAGGTGTGGTTTGATTCTCAGGCTGGGAACCAGGAAGTCCTGAGTTCTACAGAAGAGCTGTTCACTCAAGGGCCTGTTCAGCCTTTCACCTCTCCAAGCCTCCATTTCCCCTTTGGCTGGGAAAATGGAGTTTAAGCTATTGATCTGGGATGGAGGCGGAGGGGAGAGTGGGTTGAGTTGAATCCATGTCCTCTTCCTTGCTGCTTTGGGCTTTTAGGCCCAGGACTATGGGAAGCCAGCACCGTTTTACTCCCTAGATCTGTACTTCTGTGGGATCTCTAGTTCCCCAGAGGAAGCCTAGCTAGGTATTAACCCAATTTAGATCCAGGGAAAAAAAACCCTTGGGGTGTGTGTTTGTTTGTGTGTGTGTGTGTGTGTGTGTGTGTGGTTTCTGGCTGTGAAAGATGGGACAGGGGGAACCTGTGGTCTTCATTTGTTTTGATCCGTTCAGGGGCCTGGCAACTGGGACTCAGCATTGGGGTGCAGGTGCTAGACTGCAGGGTAGAGAAATGGAGCTCAGGCTTCGTGGAGGTACCCCTAGATTCTTTTTGGTACAGTTTGGAGGACACTCTACTCTTTGCTGCTTGATCTATCTTCCATGGCCCCATGAATGAGGCTCTGGCTTTGGAGGATGTTGGTACTCTGTCTTCCAAGGCTGGACGAAGGTGGTTTCTCTACCTCCCCGAGCAGTGCCAGCCCCACCAGCTTGAGAGGGCTGTGCTCGGGGGAGGGCAGAGGAATTTGTCCCTCTGGCCTTGTGTGAGGCAGTCCTCCTCCCACCTCCTGTATTATCACTGTTGCTTTTTATTTCTTACTGTTTGTGACTCCTTTGGCCTTAACTGTGAGAGCAGAGCTGGTGGAGGATCTTTGGGGGCATGTAGTGGTAAGGTACAGTAAGGTACACATATTTAGGCAACTTTGAAGTCTCTGGGTGTGGTCAGGCCTTGAATGACTGAATAGGAAAAGGGGCCTGGCTGGGGCCCTGACTTCGAACCCCTGCTTCCCAACAGTGGCTTCTAAGGGCCCCTTGAAGTCCCAGAGCAACTTTTCTGTGGGCTGGCCAGATGACCTTCCTACTTTCCTTTCAGGTGTGGTTGTGTGACAGGTTTGGGAAAGAGATGACCTGGGAATGGAGGTAACATTGTATCTTTCCCAATCTAGCAGATTCTGATAGTGTGAGGGGAAAAAAAGTAAAACAAAATTTCTTTTCCTGTGACATGTCACAGAAGGTGTGTTGCCAGTCTCTGGAAATGGAGTGTAAGCTCAGGGAAAAAGGACTGATAATTGTGGTTCTTAGGTAATTGATTTACCCATCCTGGGCCCCTTTGAGGGTTCCCCCATCTCATCTGCCCCAGTCACTCAGCCCTAGTGGTCGACCACTGGGGTATTTGGTTTGGGAAGAGACGCTTGTCTTTACTAAGGTTGGTGTGGACCCTCTGGTTAAATAAGAGGAGTGGAAAAGGTGGGAGAGATAAATTTCTCAAATTTTATTTAGAGTCGTTTTAGGGATTTCCCCCTTCCCGTGCCCCCACCCCCAATCCTTAGGAACACTCTGCACTCTTTTCTCTGCTTACACTCCTACCCTTCCCATTAAGAGCAACTCGCAGCTATCCCTTTATTCCCTTCTTCTAAAAGATGTCTTTCTTCTTCCTCACCTCTGTAACTCTTCACTTCTCTCTTTTTTGTACTGTGCTTATTAGTTCTTTCTGGGGTTTAGGAAAATATGCCCAAAGGGTGGGCATACCTTCTTAGGTATAACTTTAGTGTGTTTCATTTGGCTCTGGTATAGACAGGCATATTGTAGAAGAGGGGACCGTTACCCCCCACCCCCATAGTGTGTGTGGAAACCCTGCTTGACGGAAGAGGAAGGAAGCTACTCCGCTCTGCTGTGTCCTCCCCGGTTTAGAACTCCTCCAAGTGGTAGTGTGCTTCCTGAGACTACAACTCCCAGCATGCCTAGCCTCAAGCCTGGCTACACATGCTCAGTAACTCTTAAGGCCCACTTCTGTTAACTACTAGGGACATCTGAGGAGTAAGGGCAGTTGGCGTTGCTAAGGGCAACGACCTGAGGCCTTCAGGCTGGGTGAGATCCTGAGCTCAGTCACAGCAGGGGTCTGAGCTGGATTTGGATGGGCAGTGGGGGGGAAATTGGGGAGTTTCTTCTGTTGTGATTGGGATCTCCTGGTTGAAACCCATGGAAGTGGGAGAGATCCATCCACAGCTGGGCTTTAGTTTCAGTGATGTATTCTCCATCCTGCAAGACCTCAGACTCTGTCTCTGGGAGAGGGATTTTGACTGGACTCAGACTCTTGGGTTATGGCTACCCTTGGGTTGGCACTGACATACCTCTAGGATGGTAGCTGACTTGAGATACAAAGAAAAAGGCCAGGGAATTGGGCCCACCAGGAGCCAAGAGCTCAGACATGAGGCAAAGGGTGGTACTAGATATAGATTGGATATGCTTCTAGTTGGATGCTATTGCCCTGGGAACTCTTATGCAGGAGGTAGGAAGGGGGAAAGGGGAGTGGATCCCCTGAGAATCCAGAGTGGGAGAATATGGTATGTGTTTATCTGGGGAAGAAGTAGGCAGTGGGATAAGGGTTGGGGAGAAAGACTTCCCTTGTTATTAGAACAGGAGTTTGTAGGTATGGTTTTTCTCGGTTTTCTGTAAAGTCTAGTTAGGAATAGCTGTTTTCCTTCTAGGATTCTGGGAAAAGTGTTTAGTTGAGGAAACTTACTAGACATATAGATCTTTCTTTTTGGCTCCTGACAGGTCTCCCCGAGAGGGCCCTGCCCAGTCGGAGAGAGGGATGGACAGCCAGAAGCCGCCTGGTGAGGATAAAGATTCAGAACCGGCAGGTGAGTAGGGCAAATTCTAGGTTTGCTGGCAGCCTTCTGCCCTTCCTAGGCAACCTTAGGTTTCGGGCCCTGACACAAGGACAGGAGCTAAGTCTGCCTAATAAACAGGTAATTGAAGGACTTTGTTCTTTGGCACAAAAGGCAAATTGCCATCACTGTGATCTACCAAGGGTTTTGGGTAATCTCATGGGTCTGATGAGTGGACTAGTATCATATAGAGGATGATGGCTGATGTATACTTCTCTGTCTGTTCATTTAGCTGATGGACCTGCAGCCTCTGAGGAGTCAGGCACCACTGAGCCAGACCTTCCCAACCCACATGTGGGGGAGGTCTCTGTGCCCAGTTCTGGAGGTCCTAGGCTTCAGGAGCCTCCCCAGGACTGCAGGTAACTAGTTTGGGGAAGTGAGGATATAAAGGCATACAGAGATTTGATTTGAGAGTCTCAGCTTTCAAGGAGGAAGATTTAGGAAGCTGAGTGTTTGGGAATCATAGGCATGCCAAATCATGGGGATGTTAGGGTTGCCTTTGGGCCGGGGCCCGGCATGGTGCTGATGCTTGTATGTCCACAGTGGGGGTCCAGTGCGGCGTTGTGCTCTCTGTAACTGCGGGGAGCCCAGTCTACATGGGCAGCGGGAACTACGGCGCTTTGAGTTGCCATTTGACTGGCCCCAGTGTCCAGTGGTGTCCCCTGGGGGGAGCCCAGGGCCCAACGAGGCAGCGCTGCCCAGTGAGGACCTGTCACAGATTGGCTTCCCCGAGGGCCTGACACCCGCCCACCTAGGCGAACCCGGAGGTAAGTGAGGGGAGGTGGGGTGGCTGACTTGGGCAGGAAGGGGGGGATGGGCTGAGCGGTCCTGAGCCAGCGGTTACTGGTTTGCTAACTCTGTCCTTTCTATTTACCCCTCTCCATCGCGAAGGGTCCTGCTGGGCTCACCACTGGTGCGCTGTGTGGTCGGCGGGCGTGTGGGGGCAGGAGGGCCCAGAGCTATGTGGTGTGGACAAGGCCATCTTCTCAGGAATCTCACAGGTGGGGCTGGGGCCGCGGGGCCGCCCAGGCAGAGGGCAGAGCGGGCTGGGCTGGCGGGCTTCTGAGAGGCTAGGCTGAGCAGGGCAGCGGGGAGACAGGCGGGGCTGGTGGCTGACTGGTTGCTTGGGAGAGAGTGGCGGGCACTGACACTTTGTCTGCACCCCGGCAGCGCTGCTCCCACTGCACCCGGCTCGGTGCCTCCATCCCTTGCCGCTCCCCGGGATGTGCGCGGCTTTACCACTTCCCCTGCGCGACTGCCAGCGGTTCCTTCCTATCCATGAAAACACTGCAGCTGCTATGCCCGGAGCACAGTGAGGGGGCTGCACATCTGGGTAAGAAGTCCTGCCCTCTGGCCCTAGGGCAGATGAGGGGCCAGGTGTGCCCCCGGGGCTTTGTGCTCTGCACAGCGCCGTCTGTGTGCCCCACGGAAATGGGGGCGAACCTGGGAGCACGGGGACTTCTTGCCTGTCCCGCTTACCGTGGCGTCCGCAGTGCCTAGAAGAGTGCCTGGCGTGTACTAGGCAGATACTCGACTCTTTGTTGCTGGTTCATTCTGTGTCCTCTGGAATGCCTGTTATGTGGAGAGCGCTGTGCTGAGTCCTACAGGGAATCCTACAGGGAATCCATAGCTGACCCGCGTCCTCTGTCTCTTCCCACTGTAGAGGAGGCTCGTTGTGCGGTATGTGAGGGGCCCGGGGAATTGTGTGACCTGTTCTTCTGCACCAGTTGCGGGCATCACTATCACGGGGCCTGCCTGGACACCGCTCTTACCGCCCGCAAGCGTGCTGGCTGGCAGTGCCCAGAATGCAAAGTGTGCCAAGCCTGCAGGTAAGAAGAGGGGGGCAGGAGAGAAGCCTTAGGTGAAGTGAAGCAGGGCTTAGGGTTGAAAATGAGGGGAGGAAGGACCCTGTTATGTGCCCCATGTCCCTGCAGGAAACCTGGGAATGACTCTAAGATGTTGGTCTGTGAGACATGTGACAAAGGATACCATACCTTCTGCCTAAAACCACCAATGGAGGAACTGCCCGCTCACTCTTGGAAGTGCAAGGTGAAGATCCCCCGATTCGGCCTTCCTCTCCCTAATTCTGCCCTCCTGCAACCTCTTGTTTCTCTGTGGTGCGGAGTCCTGCGCTCTCCTCCAGGCTGCTCTCTGACCAGTGCCTCTTTTTGCCCGCTTCCTTCCCCTAGGCATGCCGGGTATGCCGAGCCTGTGGGGCAGGCTCAGCAGAGCTGAATCCCAACTCTGAGTGGTTTGAAAACTACTCTCTCTGTCACCGCTGTCACAAAGCCCAGGGAGGACAGCTCGTCAGTTCTGTTGCTGAGCAGCATCCCCCTGTCTGTAGCAGGTAAGTAGTGTGGACTGGAAGAGATAGGGCCGGGGGGTTTGGAAGTACTGAGACCCGCAGGGGACATGTGAAAGCAAGTTGACTTTGAGAGGAGAGCCCCAAGGTGGGCAGTATGATCCGTAGTATTCCTGCGCTGCCCCAGTGTGCTCTCTAGGAGTTGATAGAGGACGAGAGCCACGGTGCCTGCTCCCCTGTACCCTCTGCAGGTTCTCACCCCCAGAGCCTGGCGATACCCCCACTGATGAGCCCGAAGCTCTGTACGTTGCATGCCAAGGGCAGCCAAAGGGTGGGCACGTGACCTCTATGCAACCCAAGGAACCGGGGCCCCTGCAATGTGAAGCCAAACCACTAGGTGAGTGGGGTTTGAGGGTCCCTGAAAATAATTCCTGTCTGTTCTGTGTCAAGGGACAGTGTCTGCTTCGCCTACTCTGTGAAGTAGAGCTGGGCTAGGTGGGAGCATAGTGTCTTATGTCTGCAGGGAGAGCAGGGGCCCAACTTGAGCCCCGGTTGGAGGTCCCCCTAAATGAGGAGATGCCACTGCTGCCTCCACCTGAGGAGTCGCCCCTGTCCCCACCACCTGAGGAATCGCCCACATCCCCACCACCTGAGGCATCGCGCCTGTCCCCGCCACCGGAGGAATCACCCCTCTCTCCACCGCCTGAGGAGTCTCCTCTGTCTCCTCCACCTGAGTCATCACCTTTTTCTCCACTGGAGGAGTCACCATTCTCTCCACCACAGGAGTCACCCCCATCTCCCCCACTTGAGACACCCCTCTCTCCACCGCCTGAAGCGTCACCCCTATCCCCACCGTTTGAAGAGTCTCCCCTTTCCCCCCCACCTGAGGAGTTGCCCACTTCCCCACCACCTGAAGCATCTCGCCTGTCTCCACCACCTGAGGAGTCACCCATGTCTCCTCCACCCGAAGAGTCACCTATGTCTCCACCACCTGAGGCATCCCGTCTGTTCCCACCATTTGAAGAATCGCCCCTGTCCCCTCCACCAGAGGAGTCTCCCCTCTCCCCACCACCTGAGGCATCACGTCTGTCCCCACCACCTGAGGACTCGCCCATGTCCCCACCACCTGAAGACTCACCTATGTCCCCCCCGCCCGAGGTATCACGCCTGTCCCCCCTGCCTGAGGTGTCACGCCTGTCCCCACCGCCTGAGGAATCTCCCCTGTCCCCACCGCCCGAGGAATCTCCCACGTCCCCACCACCTGAGGCTTCACGCCTTTTCCCACCACCTGAGGACTCACCCACTTCCCCGCCACCTGAAGACTCACCTGCTTCTCCACCACCGGAGGACTTACTCGTGACCCTACCGCTAGAGGAGTCATCCCTGTTGCCACTGCCTGAGGAGCCACGTCTCAGCCCCCGGCCTGAGGAGCTGTGCCTGTCCCCTCGGCCTGAAGAGCCGCGCCTGTCCCCTCGGCCTGAGGAGCCGCGCCTGTCCCCTCGGCCTGAGGAGCCGCATCTGTCCCCTCCACTTGAGGAACCATGCCTGTCCCCCGCACCTGAGGAGCTGCGTCTATCCCCTTGGCTTGAGGAACCGCATCTGTCCCCCCGGCCTGAGAAGCCATGCCTGTCCCCTGCCCCTGAGGAGCTGCACCTGTCCCCTGGACCTGAGGAGCCCTGTCTGTCCCCCCGGCCTGAGGAGCCGCGCCTGTCCCCCCGGCCAGAGGAGCCGTGCCTGTCCCCCCGGCCTGAGGAGCCGCGCCTGTCCCCCCGGCCTGAGGAGCCACGCCTGTCCCCTCGACCTGAGGAACCGCGCCTGTCCCCTCGACCTGAAGAGCCCCCTGAGGAGCCAGGCCTATGCCCTGCACCTGAGGAATTGCCCTTGTTCCTCCCACCTGGGGAGCCACCTCTATCTCCCTTGCTTGGAGAGCCGGCCCTGTCTGAGCCTGGGGGACCACCTCTGTCCCCTCTACCTGAGGAGTTGCCGTTGTCGCCATCCGGGGAGCCATCCTTGTCACCTCAGCTGATGCCACCAGGTAAGGGGATGTTAATACCCTCTTATCTGGGACAGTCTTAATCCTTTATGGCACATCTAATCTAAGAGCCTCCCTTTTTCTCTCTCTCTCCAGATCCTCTTCCTCCTCCGCTCTCACCCATTATCACGGCTGTGGCCCCGCCGGCTCTGTCTCCTTTGGGGGAGTTAGAGTACCCCTTTGGTGCCAAAGGGGACAGTGACCCTGAGTCGCCGTTGGCTGCCCCCATCCTTGAGACGCCCATCAGCCCTCCACCAGAAGCTAACTGCACTGACCCTGAGCCTGTACCCCCTATGATCCTCCCGCCATCTCCAGGCTCCCCAATGGGACCAGCCTCTCCCATCCTGATGGAGCCCCTTCCCTCTCGGTGTTCTCCACTCCTCCAGCATTCCCTGCCTCCCCAAAACTCCCCTCCTTCCCAGTGCTCTCTTCCTGCTCTGCCACTGTCCATTCCCTCCCCGCTGAGTCCCATGGAGAAGGCAGTGGAGGTCTCAGATGAGGCTGAGCCGCATGAGATGGAGACTGAGAAAGTCCCAGAACCTGAGTGTCCAGCCTTGGAACCCAGCCCTACTAGTCCTCTCCCCTCCCCCATGGGGAACCTTTCCTGCCCTGCACCCAGCCCTGCCCCAGCTCTGGATGACTTCTCTGGTCTGGGGGAAGACACAGCCCCTCTGGATGGGACTGACACTCCTGGTTCACAGGCAGAGGCTGGACAGACCCCTGGCAGTTTGGCTGGTGAACTTAAGGGTTCCCCTGTGCTCCTGGACCCCGAGGAGCTGGCCCCTGTGACCCCTATGGAGGTCTATGGCCCAGAAGGCAAGCAGGCAGGGCAGGGTTCACCCTGTGAAGAGCAAGAGGGGCTACGTGTACCAGTGGCCCCTACCCCACCCGCTCTCATCAAATCCGACATCGTTAATGAGATCTCTAATCTGAGCCAGGGCGATGCCAGTGCCAGTTTTCCTGGCTCAGAGCCCCTGCTAGGCTCTCCCGACCCCGAGGGGGGCGGCTCCTTGTCCATGGAGCTGGGGGTATCTACAGACGTTAGTCCAGCCCGAGATGAGGGCTCCCTGCGGCTCTGTACTGACTCGCTGCCAGAGACTGACGACTCGCTACTGTGTGATGCTGGGACAGCTATTGGAGGCAAAGCCGAGGGGGACAAGGGGAGGCGGCGCAGCTCCCCAGCTCGTTCCCGCATCAAACAGGTGAGAGGCTATCCGGCCACTGGTTGTGGTCAGGGGTGTAGTCCTGTGTCCCTGATAGCTTCCCACCTGGCTTATTGAATCCTAGCCTCTCAGAGATCCTTCGGTTCATCCTCTTACTTCTCTAAGGGGAACGCTGATGCATAGAGGGGGAAGTGAATTGCCCGGGTTCGTGGTTACTCAGTAGGAGAGCGAGGACTAGAAAGTCAGGTCTCTCTAGCCAGCGTGTGCCACGTTGGCCACTCTTTCTCCTTGGGACAGGGGAATGGTTTGAGCGGGAGCTACCTACCTGTTGCTGTCTGAGAGCTTGGCTTTTGCCCTGCCCTGACTGGGACTCCTGGGCCTTATTCCCTCTCATGCTCTGTCCATTCGTTTCTTCTCTCCCCGCCCCCAAGCTCACGGGCCCGGCACGCTGCAGGATCACAAGCTCCCGACTTGCTGCTGTAACCATCCTCTTCCCTCACTCAGGGTCGCAGTAGTAGTTTCCCAGGAAGACGCCGGCCGCGTGGAGGAGCACACGGAGGACGTGGGAGAGGACGGGCCCGGCTAAAATCAACTACTTCTTCCATTGAGACTCTGGTAGTAAGGAGAGGCTTCCCATTTCCCAAACATGCTTCAGCTGGCCCCTTCAAGATTAAGCACCCTTTAAATCCTGCCAGTCCCCTGCACGCTCACCTACCTGCCTGCTAGCCTAGGGCCTGTCCAGCTATGTCTGTGCTCCTTCTGTCCACCTGGCCCCCAGGCTTCTCTGAAATCTCTGCTGTCGGGCTGAGGCCCAGTTTGGGAGCTGGGGTGTTCTTCTGCTTCTTAGTGCTGGCTCCTGGCCTTCATCCTAGCCAGGGGTTCACGCCTCCTTCCCCCAACACCAAAGAGGAAAGCAGCTTAGCGGGGGCAGATTTAGCTGCCTCACTTGCCACAACTCTCTGCCTGTAAGGTTGCTGATATCGATAGCTCCCCCAGCAAAGAGGAAGAAGACGACGATGACGACACCATGCAAAATACTGTGGTTCTCTTCTCCAACACAGACAAGTTTGTCCTCATGCAGGTACCATACTTGACCGGGGTAGTCCCGTCCTCAGCACCGAGACCCAGCAGACCCAACATTGGGTGTGCATATTTTGGTGGGAGGGTAAATGAGGAAAACCAAACCAAGGACTTATTTCTGGGGATATCCAGCTATGAGAAAAGAGTGAATCAGGATCATGTTGCTCATTTGTCCGTCCATCAGATTTCTCCTTAGCGTCTCCTCTGAGCTTGGCACTGAGCTAGGAGCAAGGGGTATAGCAGTGAAAAAAGCAAGGCCTATTGAAGGTTATGGCCTAGGGAAGTTAACGTATGTTCTCACCTGAATAATCTCAAAGCTGATAGACTTTTGTCAGATATGCTACTCTCTCGTCCTGACCAGTCTTTATCTTTCTTATCTTCCTTTTACCTCTCCTTCCTTTTACCCGTGTCAGGATGTACCAATTCAGATTCCCTGGTCATGGTCAGATGAGCAAGGCATGAACAGGCCCACGATGGCTAAGTGTCCTAATGATGGGGGGTGGGTTTTTGGTTCCCTGATTCCCTCCTTTCAGATTAGTGTTGTAGTTGGTCACTGAGACTGAGTGAGATGAGGAGACCAGGTTGGACATTTGGGTTTCTGTGTGTTTCTCTAGGACATGTGTGTGGTATGTGGCAGCTTTGGCCGGGGGGCAGAGGGCCACCTCCTTGCCTGTTCCCAGTGTTCTCAGTGCTATCACCCTTACTGTGTCAACAGCAAGGTGAGTTCAAGGCCCAAGAGTCCTGGGCTAGGGAATGGGGTCAGTTATTTCTTATCTTAGGCCCCAGTTCTGGTCACACCACGTTTTTTTGCTTTTTTGTTTTTTAAGATTTTATTTATTTGCTAGAGAGAGAGAGAGAGAAAGCACAAGCAGGGGAAGCAGCAGGCAGAGGGACAAGTGGGTTCCCCACGGAGTAGGGAGCCCGATGTGGGACTCGATCCCAGGGCCCTGGGATCATGACCCAAGCTGAAGGCAGACGCTTAACTGACTGAGCCACCCAGGCATCCCATGTTTGTTTTAATTTAAAAAATTTGAGCATAGTTGACACCTGGTCACACTACTTAAAGTGGCAGTTGGTCCTGGAAGTTCTTTATCAGCCACTAGTGGTCATCAAACTCACCTTGGGGCAAAGTACTCTGGAAATCGTGGTGGTCTTTATTATGTTTCTTGGTGGTAGACCATGATTTACTGGTATAATTTAATCTGTTGTATAAGCTGTGAGAGCTTTACTAATAGAAAACATGATATGGCTTGGAGATAAAGTATAAAATCAAAATTATAAGCACATGTCTGCAAGGTGAAAGCACTGTTTTTGACCCAATTATGATCATTGGTTTTGGGGCTTTCATTAATGTTGATTTAGAACTTGCTGACTGCAAACATTCATTAATTTTTAACAGTAGCGGGTTCTAAATGTTCAAGAAAAATTGGGGGAAATACAACCTAATTCTACCCATAGTCTTTCTGGGGACTGGGCTAGTGAAAGATTATAATGAGGCAGTGGCTGGGTGAGGCTGTTCTCTGATCGGTGGAGATCCCTGGGAGCCTAAGTTTAGAACCACTGCTTTTGGGGATGAGGGTGCTCTGCGTGGCCTTCCTGTGCTCAGATGGGCACCGAGGTCCTCCAGCCCTACCCATGGTAAGTCCCGCCCTCCCCTAAGAGATCTTCCCTCTCTCGTACTTCATACCCTGAGGCATTGCCATCTTCTATACCAGATCACCAAGGTGATGCTGCTAAAGGGCTGGCGTTGCGTGGAGTGCATCGTGTGTGAGGTGTGTGGCCAAGCCTCGGACCCCTCACGCCTGCTGCTGTGTGATGACTGTGACATTAGCTACCACACATACTGCCTGGACC
Source organism: Mirounga leonina (assembly GCF_011800145.1). Classification (NCBI taxonomy): domain Eukaryota; kingdom Metazoa; phylum Chordata; class Mammalia; order Carnivora; family Phocidae; genus Mirounga; species Mirounga leonina. The sequence goes on from NW_023270314.1 coordinate 28,313,306, forward strand.
CGCCACTGCTCACCGTGCCCAAGGGTGGCTGGAAGTGCAAGTGGTAAGGAGACCCAGGCTCCCGAGGGGCCTGGGCCAGACATGTTGGAGGGATGTGATGTGATGTTGCTAACATGACAGAGGCTGGGTTTAGAAGGCCGGGCCGGTCGCTTGCTTCTCAGTGTGAAGGTGTCTGGTTGCCTTGGGTAGGTTTAGGTGCTGAAGGTCTGTTTTCCTGCTCCCACCAGGTGTGTGTCTTGTATGCAGTGTGGGGCCGCCTCCCCTGGCTTCCACTGTGAATGGCAGAATAGTTACACACACTGCGGGCCCTGTGCCAGCCTGGTGACCTGCCCTATCTGTCATGCCCCATATGTGGAGGAAGACCTACTAATCCAGTGCCGCCACTGTGAACGGTGAGGGCGCCCCTCCATCCTTGTGTAGGCCTTTTCCCTGTTCTCATCCTTGCACTGTCTGGGTTTATCTCTTCCTGCCTCCCTTCTTCCAGGTGGATGCATGCTGGCTGCGAGAGCCTCTTCACGGAGGATGATGTGGAACAGGCGGCTGACGAGGGCTTTGACTGTGTCTCCTGCCAGCCGTACGTGGTAAAGCCTGCTGGTGAGTCCCAGGTGCTGGGGAGACAGGAGAGGGGCAGGGGTGCCTTGCTTTGGGACAGGGCCTCAAGTGGCCTCGCCTTGCTTGTCTCTTCCATAGCGCCTGTGGCCCCTCCAGAGTTGGTGCCTATGAAGGTGAAGGAGCCAGGTGAGTCACAGAAATCCCAAATGGCAAGGCCAGAGGAGACTTAGACACTGTCTAGTCCAGCTCCAACCCCCCAGCTTCATCTCCTCATTTTCAGAGGAGGAAACTAAGATCCTCGGAGGTTGAGTGGCCTGCCCAAGGTCATCCCAGTAGATTAGTGGTATATTTGGGACGAGAACCAAGGCCTCCATTTTCCCAGGCAGAGTTCATTCCACTAGGCAACATGGCCTTCGCACTGCCAGAATCTCACCTCCAGAGAGCACAGAACACAACTTTTTCTTCTCAGTGAAGGAGGCTGGGGCCACCTCCTCCTCCAGCATGATGTGGACACTGGTCCTGGCGTCTGGGGCACCGTATGCTGGCCATGGGCAGGCCCAGGCAGCTAGAGAATGTATTTGGTGAACTAGTGTTAGTCATGAGCAAAGTCAGGCTTCTGTAGTAGCCGTCTCTGTGAACCCCTCTGGGTCACTGATAGAGAACTCGGGCCTCAGCTGGCACCCGTCGGTGGCCTGTCCTCTCCAGCCCTCACACCCCAGTGTTCACTTTGGTCTGTCTTTTGCTGCTTTTGTCCCAGCTGGGGACTTAGGCTGGAACTGGAGTTCTGGTTTCTCTGGGGCCTCCATCCAGGGGTTACGCACTCTTCCCCTTTGTGCAGAGCCTCAGTACTTTCGCTTCGAGGGCGTGTGGCTTACCGAAACGGGCATGGCCGTGCTGCGTACCCTGACCATGTCACCCCTGCACAAGCGGCGTCAGCGGCGAACACGGCTTGGCCTCCCGGGCGAGGCAGGGCTGGAGGGTTCTGAGCCCTCAGATGCCCTTGGCCCTGATGACAAGAAGGATGGGGACCTGGACCCTGATGAGCTCCTCAAGGGTGAAGGTCAGGCTGGGGAATCTCGGGGAGTGCCCAAGGAACGGGAAGATGCCTGGGAGAGTGGGGTGTTGGGGGGGCAGCATTGCCGCTCCCGGTCCCCCCAAGCCACCGTTGGTCTTGCCAGATGGCTCTGTGGCGAGGCACCGGGCTCTCTGTCCTTGGATGGCAGGATGACAAGGTTAAAAGGGTCCGTGCCTCTGATCTTCCTCTCTCTCTCTCTCTCGTCCCCATCCACAGGTGGCGTGGAGCACATGGAATGCGAAATGAAACTGGAGGGCCCCGTCAGCCCTGATGTGGAGCCTGGCAGAGAGGAGACCGAGGAAAGCAAGAAACGCAAACGCAAACCCTATCGGCCTGGTGAGGCCCGGGGATGGGGAGGTGCGTGGTGAGAGGTAGCTCACCAGGTCCCCAGCAGCTTCTCAGTCTCCGCTCTGCCTCCTCACAGGCATCGGTGGTTTCATGGTGCGACAGCGGAAATCCCACACACGTGTGAAAAAGGGGCCTGCTGCACAGACGGAGGTGTTGAGTGGGGATGGGCAGCCCGACGAGGGTGAGACGGGTGAGGGCTCCAGTGGGGCCTGGGAGAAGGTGGGGATCACAGGAACTCTGGGGCACTGCCAGGGAGGCCCGGGAGGTGAGGGCTCACTCCTAGGGCCAAGAGGGTGGTGGGTCCAACTGGCACTGGGGAGAGTAGGCAGAAAGCATCCCTCAGCCGAGTTAGGAGCAGCATGCCTGGGAGGGGCTGACACCTCCCCTTCGGTTCCCAGTGATGCCTGCAGACCTGCCTGTTGAGGGCCCCGTGGACCAGAGCTTAGCTGATGGGGATGAGAAGAAGAAGCAGCAGCGGCGAGGGCGCAAGAAGAGCAAACTGGAAGACATGTTCCCTGCTTATCTGCAGGTGGGTCTTAGGCTCTGTGGGGTGAGGGGAGCGCCTGTCCTGCAGACCATGAAGAAGCTTGTTTCTCTTACTTCTCCTGCAGGAAGCCTTTTTTGGGAAGGAGCTGCTGGACCTGAGCCGGAAGGCCCTTTTTGCAGTTGGGGTGGGCCGGCCAAGTTTTGGACTAGGAACCCCCAAAGCCAAGGGGGATGGAGGCTCAGATAGGAAGGAGCTCCCCAGCTCACAGAAAGGTCAGTCATTTCGGGGTGAGGTGGTCTGAAGGGATCCAACTTCCCTGTGGTTAGGAGCTGGTGAGGGAATTTGGTAGGGAATGGGCTCGTCTCCCGGAATTGAGGGTGGGCCACGGCCCCAGCCTGTGGAGCTGGGGACCCATTCTGGGCACCAAGTGTCAGGCATCTCTGACTGGAGTGGGGACTATTGCTCACAGGAGATGATTGTCCAGATGGTGCAGATGAAGAATCCCGTGGCCCCGAGGGCAAGGCTGATACACCAGGTAAGAGCTGCTGGGAGGACTGTGTCCTATCTTGGATTGGCCTCTGTCAACATGTTTTACCCGCGAGCACCATCTGGGCTGGAGGCTGGAGACTGTGTCATGCCCCCTGTGGTTCAGGGTGGCCAGGCTGGTGCCTCTACACTGTCCTTGGCTGATGGGTTTCTCCTGGCAATTGCAGGACCTGAAGATGGTGGCGTCAAGGCATCCCCGGTGCCCAGTGACCCTGAGAAGCCAGGCACTCCGGGTGAAGGGATGCTTAGCTCTGACTTAGATAGGATTCCCACCGAAGGTGAGGCTGTGGCCCACACTCTTCGCGTGTGGGGGTCCTCTGTGGGAGAAGGACAAGGTCCTGCCTGTGGGACTGCCACCTGCACAGCTTCTTTGCTGGGGAGTCCTGGCCATTTTCCCTGACCGTGGCCATTTGTAGCCCTGTGGTGTCCCCTCAAATTCCCAGTCTTCCTCAGCGGCATCCTTCATCAATCCCCCCACAGAACTGCCCAAGATGGAATCCAAGGACCTGCAGCAGCTCTTCAAGGATGTTCTGGGTTCTGAACGAGAGCAGCACCTGGGTTGTGGGACCCCTGGCCCTGATGGCAGCCGGACACCACTGCAGAGGCCCCTTCTTCAAGGTGATGTGGATGGGAGTGGCGTGAAGACTGGGTGGCCAGGTTTGGCCAAGCTGGCCCCAGGATGGGCCTCTTGCTCCCTTTCTCTGATCCTGTGCCTCTTGTAGGTGGACTCCCTTTGGGCAATCTCCCTTCCAGCAGCCCAATGGACTCCTACCCGGGCCTCTGCCAGTCCCCGTTCCTGGATTCTAGGTTGGTATCTGTGCTTAACCCCTGTGGGCAGTCCCTGACTCCTGGGTGCCGCTGTAGCAACACTTTCCTCTGCTCCTTAGTTAGTGACCCTCCTTGTGGGGGCAGGGCGGGCCTGGGGGCTCTAGGCAGTTTGTCTGGGGGTGGGGCTTGGCATCCCTGCCCTCTGTGACTCTCTGCCCCTGCGCCCCAGGGAGCGCGGGGGCTTCTTTAGCCCGGAACCCGGTGAGCCAGACAGCCCCTGGACAGGCTCAGGGGGCACCACGCCCTCCACCCCCACCACCCCCACCACGGAGGGTGAGGGCGACGGGCTCTCCTATAACCAGCGGAGCCTTCAGCGCTGGGAGAAGGATGAGGAGTTGGGCCAGCTCTCCACCATCTCGCCTGTGCTCTATGCCAACATTAACTTTCCTAATCTCAAGCAAGATTACCCAGGTACCCATGGGATGGGGGCAAGGAAAACAACCTGGTGATGTGGTGGGCACAAGGGTCACCTTCTAAGTCTCCTCTAACGAAATACTTCTTCTGCCTCCAGACTGGTCTAGCCGTTGCAAACAAATCATGAAGCTCTGGAGAAAAGTTCCAGCTGCTGACAAAGCCCCCTACCTGGTGAGACAGAAGGGAGCCTGGGTCAGGGTGCGAACTGGGGCTCGGGGGTGTCTTTGGGAAATTCACCTCAGTTCTTTCCATTCCCCACTCCCAAAGCAACTGGGCCAGAAGGGATCCGCTTCTGGGTAGGGAGTGAGTGATGTGAGGGATGGGACTGGGCATGAAACTGAGCCGTAGTAGGCCTAAGGCTGTGTCTTGTATCCCTCAGCAAAAGGCCAAAGATAACCGCGCAGCTCACCGCATCAACAAGGTGCAAAAGGTGAGTGGGGGCCAGGCTGGGCCGTGCCATCCAAGTCCTATGGCTGGGGGCCTCTCGGAGGGTATGGGGGACATAGGGCCTGCCACAGCAGCCTGACTGCTCTGTGCCTGGTCTCCCCCTGTAGCAGGCTGAGAGCCAGATCAACAAGCAGACCAAGGTGGGCGACATGGCCCGTAAGACTGACCGACCGGCCCTACATCTCCGCATTCCCCCCCAGCCAGGGGCACTGGGCAGTCCACCTCCCGCTGCTGCCCCCACCATTTTCATTGGCAGCCCCACAACCCCCGCCGGCTTGTCTACCTCTGCGGATGGGTTCCTGAAGCCGCCGGCGGGCACAGTGCCCGGCCCCGACTCGCCCGGTGAGCTCTTCCTCAAGCTCCCACCCCAGGTGCCCGCCCAAGTGCCTTCGCAGGACCCCTTTGGACTGGCCCCCGCCTACGCTCTGGAGCCCCGCTTCCCCACGGCACCACCTACCTATCCTCCCTATCCTAGTCCGACTGGGGCCCCCGCGCAGCCCCTGACGCTGGGCGCCTCATCTCGTCCTGGGACTGGCCAGCCAGGGGAATTCCACACTACCCCACCTGGCACCCCCCGACACCAGCCCTCCACACCTGACCCCTTTCTCAAACCTCGCTGCCCCTCACTGGACAACCTGGCTGTGCCTGAGAGCCCAGGGATAGGGGGAGGCAAGGCTGCTGAGCCCCTGCTGTCGCCCCCGCCTTTTGGGGAGTCTCGGAAGGCCCTAGAGGTGAAGAAGGAAGAGCTTGGGGCATCCTCTCCTAGCTATGGGCCCCCAAACCTAGGCTTTGTTGACTCACCTTCCTCAGGCCCCCACCTGGGCAGCCTGGAGTTAAAGGCACCTGATGTCTTCAAAGCCCCCCTGACCCCTCGGGCATCTCAGGTAGAGCCCCAGAGCCCGGGCTTGGGCCTAAGGCCCCAGGAGCCACCCCCTGCCCAGGCTTTGGCCCCTTCTTCCCCCGGCCACTCGGACATCTTTCGCCCTGGCCCCTACCCTGACCCCTATGCCCAGCCCCCATTGACACCTCGGCCCCAGCCCCCACCCCCTGAGAGCTGCTGTGCCCTGCCCCCTCGCTCATTGCCCTCAGACCCTTTCTCCCGAGTGCCCGCCAGTCCCCAGTCCCAGTCCAGCTCCCAGTCCCCATTAACCCCCCGTCCTTTGTCTGCCGAGGCTTTTTGCCCATCCCCTGTTACCCCTCGCTTCCAGTCCCCTGATCCCTATTCCCGTCCACCCTCACGCCCTCAGTCCCGTGACCCGTTTGCCCCCTTGCATAAGCCACCCCGACCCCAGCCCCCTGAAGTTGCCTTCAAGGCTGGGCCTCTAGCCCACACTCCTCTGGGGGCTGGGGGCTTCCCAGCAGCCCTGCCCTCAGGGCCGGCAGGTGAGCTCCATGCTAAGGTCCCAAGTGGGCAGCCGCCCAATTTCGCCCGGTCTCCTGGGACGGGTGCTTTTGTGGGCACCCCCTCTCCCATGCGTTTCACTTTCCCTCAGGCGGTAGGGGAGCCTTCCCTAAAACCCCCCGTCCCTCAGCCTGGTGTTCCTCCACCCCATGGGATCAACAGCCATTTTGGGCCCGGCCCTACCTTGGGCAAGCCTCAAAGCACAAACTACGCAGTAGCCACAGGGAACTTCCACCCATCGGGCAGCCCCCTGGGATCCAGCAGTGGGTCCACAGGAGAGGGCTTTGGGCTGTCCCCGCTACGTCCCCCATCAGTCCTACCACCACCTGCACCCGATGGATCCCTCCCCTACCTGTCCCATGGAGCCTCACAGCGGGCAGGCATCACCTCTCCAGTCGATAAGCGAGAAGACCCAGGGGCTGGAATGGGTGGCTCTTTGGCGGCACCCGAACTTCCAGGTACCCAGGACCCAGGCATGTCCAGCCTCAGCCAAACAGAACTGGAGAAGCAGCGGCAGGTGGGTGGACATCCTGGAGCGAACCCCCCCATACCTCTGCTGTCCCTGTGCCAGCCCTGTGATTGGAGGAGAATGGACTTAGCCCACTTGTCTGTTCTCTGCGCAGCGCCAGCGACTCCGGGAGCTGCTGATTCGGCAGCAGATCCAGCGCAACACCCTGCGGCAGGAGAAGGAGACAGCTGCGGCAGCGGCAGGAGCAGTGGGGCCCGCGGGCAGCTGGGGTGCTGAGCCCAGCAGCCCTGCCTTTGAGCAGCTGAGTCGAGGCCAGGCCCCCTTCGCCGGGACCCAGGTAGGTAGAGTGGCAAGGAGTGGGGGGGTCCGAGGTACTGACGGTGGCCCGCCCTCATCTACCTCTGTCTCTCCTAGGACAAGAGTAACCTTGTGGCGCTGCCCCCAAGCAAGTTGGGTGGCCCCATTGTGGGGCCGGGGGCTTTCCCCGGCGACGACCGACTCTCCCGGCCACCTCCCCCAGCCACCCCTTCTTCTGTGGATGTGAACAACCGGTGAGGCTCCCAGGGGTTCCCTCGGGGTAAAGCGAGGGAACAGACTTCACCACCGCTGTGTGCTGCCCCTGGTTTCCCCGTGGCTGACCCTAGTCCGGTGTCCACTTACTCTTCCTCCCCGTTCCCTCCGACTGCGGCACCTCCATCCTTCCCCGCCGCCCTAAGCCCGTGTTCTAGCTCTTGGCCCTGGTTTCGTCGTACTGACTACTGCGTGTTCTTGCAGGCAACTGGTAGGAGGCTCCCAGGCCTTCTATCAGCGGGCGCCCTACCCCGGCTCCCTGCCCTTACAGCAGCAGCAGCTGTGGCAGCAGCAGCAGGCGGCGGCCACGGCAGCGACCTCCGTGCGACTTGCCATGTCTACCCGCTTCCCATCAACTCCCGGGCCCGAACTTGGCCGCCAAGCCCTAGGTTCCCCCTTGACAGGAATTCCCACCCGCCTGCCTGGCCCTGGGGAGCCAGTGCCTGGTCCAGCTGGTCCTGCCCAGTTCATTGAGTTGCGGCACAATGTACAGAAAGGACTAGGACCTGGGGGGGCTCCGTTTCCTGGTCAGGGCCCCCCACAGAGGCCCCGTTTTTACCCAGTAAGTGAGGACTCCCACCGAATGGCTCCTGAAGGGCTTCGAGGCCTAGCGGTATCTGGCCTGCCCCCACAGAAACCCTCAGCGCCTCCGGCCCCTGAACTGAACAACAGCCTCCATCCAATGCCCCACACCAAAGGTCCTTCCCTGCCCACTGGCTTGGAGCTGGTTAGCCGGCCCCCCTCAGGCACTGAGCTTGGCCGCCCTCCTCCTCTGGCCCTGGAAGCTGGGAAGTTACCCTGCGAGGATCCCGAGCTGGATGATGACTTTGATGCCCACAAGGCCCTAGAGGATGATGAGGAGCTTGCTCACCTGGGTCTGGGTGTGGATGTGGCCAAGGGAGATGATGAGCTGGGCACCTTGGAAAACCTGGAGACCAATGACCCCCACCTGGATGACCTGCTCAACGGGGATGAGTTTGATCTGCTGGCCTATACTGATCCTGAGCTGGACACTGGGGACAAGAAGGACATCTTCAATGAGCACCTAAGGCTGGTGGAGTCGGCCAATGAGAAGGCTGAGCGGGAGGCCCTGCTGCGGGGGGTGGAGCCAGTACCCTTGGGCCCTGAGGAACGCCCTCCCCCTGCTGCTGATGCGTCTGAGCCTCGTCTGGCATCAGTGCTTCCTGAGGTGAAGCCCAAGGTGGAGGAAGGTGGGCGCCACCCTTCCCCTTGCCAGTTCACCATTACCACCCCCAAGGTAGAAGCAGCACCTGCCACCACTTCCCTAGGCCTGGGGCTGAAGCCAGGACAGAGCGTGATGGGCAGCCGGGACACCCGGATGGGCACGGGACCCTTTTCCAGCAGTGGGCACACAACTGAGAAGGGCCCCTTTGGGGCCACGGGAGGCCCACCAGCTCACCTGCTGACCCCCAGCCCACTGAGTGGCCCAGGAGGGTCCTCCCTGCTGGAAAAGTTTGAGCTAGAGAGTGAGGCCTTGACCTTGCCCGGTGGCCATGCAGCATCCGGGGATGAGCTGGACAAGATGGAGAGCTCGCTGGTAGCCAGTGAGTTACCCTTGCTCATCGAGGACCTGCTGGAGCATGAGAAGAAGGAGCTGCAGAAGAAGCAGCAGCTTTCGGCACAGCTGCAGCCTGCCCAGCAGCAACAGCAGCAGCATTCCTTGCTGTCCACACCAGGCCCTGCCCAGACCATGTCTTTGCCGCACGAGGGCTCTTCTCCCAGTTTGGCTGGGCCCCAACAGCAGCTTGCCCTAGGACTTGGAGGTTCCCGACAGCCAGGCTTGGCCCAGCCCCTGATGCCCACCCAGCCACCAGCACATGCCCTGCAGCAGCGCCTGGCCCCATCCATGGCCATGGTGTCCAATCAGGGGCATATGCTAAGTGGGCAGCACGGGGGGCAGGCAGGCTTGGGGCCCCAGCAGAGCTCACAGCCAGTGCTGGCACAGAAGCCCATGGGTACCATGCCCCCTTCCATGTGCATCAAACCTCAGCAGCTGGCCATGCAGCAGCAGCTGGCTAACACCTTCTTCCCGGACACAGGTAACTTCGTTACTCAGGGGTGATCACTGCTACCGCCAGGTGGACACTGGAGCTAGAGACCTAAGCTAATCCCCCGCTAAGGGAAGTGGGACACACAGAGCATGGGCGAAATGCCGTACGAGCAGTGCAGGCAGAGGTGTTGTAGCTTTTGCGAAGGGAGGAACAGCGCCTGGCGTATAGCAGGCATTCAGATGTTGGAATGAATGGAATGAATGCACGAAGCCTGATTAGCAAAGGCTCTGTAGCCGTGGCGAGACCGCAAGGTGAGGAGCTGGAGAGAAGTGCAGGACAAAGCAGTCCGGGTAGGTGCGAGCACTTGAGCGAGGCTGCTGGTGGGGGGCCGGCGGGTACGTTTGGAGACGGCAGTGGAGTGGTTAGGCCGCAGTGGACTCTGTGTGGAGGGAGGTGAGTGGGCACTACCCTAATTTTGGAGACGTAAAAAGGGGGGCCAGATTGAGGAAGATCTCAAATTACACTAGCATTTATTGAATTACTGTTTGCTAAGTAAGCACTGTGCCAAGCACTTTATGCCCGTCGTCTGACTGAATCACAACAAACTCATTAAATAGGTACTGCCGTTGTCTTCAGTTATAGTAAAGGAAGCAGGCCTCGAGGTTAAGTAGCTTCTCCAGATCCAGATCATACAACTGACAGAGCTAGGGTTTTGAGTCCTGACCCTCTGACCCTCTTACCTGTTTCTTATTGCCTCAAAATACGAGGAGAGGGAGTTTGGTTAGTCCTTTAAAAAATGAAGAGTTAGTTTTGTGAGCAGTGGAGAAATACACAATGGGCAGGATTTTAGGAAGATTTGAAGTTTGGGGTGGTTGCTTATTTCTCCTTTTTTACCCAGCATCCTGAACAGGCAAGAAAGTGGGCTGTAGGTGATACATGTCGTGCCCAAAACAGCTCTGGCATCTAGGACTGGCACAGTGCCCATGTCTTGGGTTCTTGGGCTGCACTAGTTGTCCTAAGAATACTTTCTTTGAAGAATGTTTTCTAGGTTCATAGAGTGCATTCACAGTCTTTGTCACATTTGATTCAGTAGTTCCATGAGATAGGCGGAGTAGGGAATCATGAGCTCTGTCAGATAGAGGAGGAAACTGAGGCTCAGAGAAGTCAAATGACATTGATATGTTGGCCCCACAGATATCTGCCAAGTGTCTCTTCTTAGCACCTTGCAGGTGAAAACAGGGCCCCATGTTTTGTGAATAATAAAGCTGAGTCACCCGTGCTGCCTGGCTCCTAGTTAGTGGTCTTTCCACCACTTTTTTGCCATTCCGTTGTTCTGCTTGGTTCGGTGGAGGTCAAGGTGTTGGAAGGCACAGCAGACATAGAGTGGAGTATTGAATCCAAGGTCCAGCTTACTCGGCTCTCCTCTCTCCAGATCTGGACAAATTTGCGGCAGAAGATATCATCGATCCCATTGCGAAGGCCAAGATGGTGGCTTTGAAAGGCATCAAGAAGGTGATGGCTCAGGGCAGCATTGGAGTGGCACCTGGTATGAACAGGTAAGACTTGGGGGGTGTGGGGGGGTGATTGGCTCTTTTCCTCTCCCAGTCCTTCCCATCTCCTTCCTGGCCCCTGTCCCTACTTGTTCCACCTCTTTGTCTTTCACCTTTCCCCATGACTTACACATCCCCTTTGTTTTGGCGGACTCCAGGCAGCAAGTGTCCCTGCTAGCCCAGAGGCTCTCGGGGGGGCCTGGCAGTGATCTGCAGAACCATGTGGCAGCTGGGAGTGGCCAGGTAAGTGGTCAGGTGGGAGTAGGAACTTGTGTCCTCTACAGTCGGGCTGCTCTTCTTAGGGCCTGATTTGCAACAATGACCCTTTAGCGGTCTCTCTCACCACAGGAACGGAGTGCTGGTGACCCCTCCCAGCCTCGTCCCAATCCACCCACCTTTGCCCAGGGAGTGATCAGTGAGTATGGGGCTGGGGAGGAGTGTGCAAGGGAGTGGTTTGGGGCAGATGGTGGAGGAAGAGGGATTCCGATCTCCCTTTTGCGGGTCCTGACACCCTGTTTCCTTTCCCAGATGAGGCTGACCAGCGGCAGTATGAGGAGTGGCTGTTTCATACCCAGCAGCTCCTACAGATGCAGCTGAAGGTGCTAGAGGAGCAGATTGGTGTGCACCGCAAGTCCCGGAAGGCTCTGTGCGCCAAGCAGCGCACTGCCAAAAAGGCTGGCCGTGAGTTCCCGGAAGCTGATGCTGAGAAGCTCAAGCTGGTTACAGAGCAGCAGAGCAAGATCCAGAAACAGCTGGATCAGGTAGGGAAAGCAGACTTCAGCCTGGCAAGCAGGGGCCCGAGAAGAGGGAGAGCATGGGTGGGCAGGCTCCAGGCTGACGTCCCGACTCTCCTGTGTCAGGTGCGGAAGCAGCAGAAGGAGCACACCAACCTCATGGCAGAGTATCGGAATAAGCAGCAGCAGCAGCAGCAGCAGCAGCAACAGCAGCAGCAGCAGCAGCACTCGGCCGTGCTGGCCCTTAGCCCTTCCCAGAGTCCCCGGCTCCTCACCAAGCTCCCTGGGCAGCTGCTCCCAGGCCATGGGCTGCAGCCACCGCAGGGGCCTCCGGGTGGGCAAGCGGCGGGTCTTCGCCTGCCCCCAGGGGGCATGACACTCCCTGGACAGCCTGGTGGCCCTTTCCTCAACACCTCCCTGGCCCAGCAGCAGCAACAGCAACATTCTGGTGGGGCTGGGGCCTTGGCTGGCCCCTCAGGGGGCTTTTTCCCTGGCAACCTGGCTCTTCGAAGCCTAGGACCTGAGTCGAGACTTCTACAGGAAAGGCAGCTGCAGCTCCAGCAGCAGCGCATGCAGCTAGCCCAGAAACTGCAGCAGCAGCAGCAGCAGCAGCAGCAGCACCTCCTGGGACAGGTGGCAGTCCAGCAGCAACAGCAGCAGAGCCTGGGCGTACAGGCAAACCAGGCTCTGGGTCCCAAGCCCCAGGGGCTTCTGCCTCCTAGCAGCCATCCGGGCCTCTTGGTCCAGCAGCTGTCCCCACAGCCACCCCAGGGGCCCCAGGGCATGCTGGGCCCTGCGCAGGTGGCAGTGTTGCAGCAGCAGCAGCAGCAGCACCCTGGAGCTTTGGGCCCCCAGGGTCCTCACAGACAGGTGCTTCTGACCCAGTCCCGGGTGCTGAGTTCCCCCCAGCTGGCGCAGCAGGCTCAGGGCCTTATGGGACACCGGCTGGTCACGGCCCAGCAGCAGCAGCAGCAGCAGCAGCAGCACCAACACCAACAGCAGGGATCCATGGCGGGCCTTTCCCATCTGCAGCAGGGCCTGATGCCGCATGCCGGGCAGCCCAAACTCAGTGCTCAGCCCATGGCCGCCTTGCAGCAGCAGCAGCTCCAGCAGCAGCAGCAGCAACAGCAGCAGCAGCAGCTCCAGCAGCAGCAGCAATTTCAGCAGCAGCAGCAGCAGCAGCAGCTCCAGCAGCAGCAGCAGCAACAGCAATTTCAGCAGCAGCTCCAGCAGCAGCAGCAATTTCAGCAGCAACTGCAACAGCAGCAGCAGCAGCAGCAATTTCAGCAGCAGCAGCAGCAGCCGCAGCCGCAGCCGCAGCAGCAGATGGGCCTCTTGAACCAGAGTCGAACTTTACTGTCTCCGCCGCAGCAGCCGCAGCCGCAGCAGCCGCAGCAGCAGGGGCCCCTCGGCCCAGGCATGCCGGCCAAGCCCGCGCAACACTTTTCTAGCCCTGGAACCCTGGGTGCCGCCGTCCTGACGGGCAAGGAGCAGAGCATGGTAGAGACGGCTGTTCCTCCGGAGGTCGCAGAGGGGCCGTCCACACATCAGGGGGCGCCGCTAGCCCTAGGGGCTGTTCCCGAGTCGGCGGCCACCGAACCCGGGGAGGGGAAGCCCTCGCTGTCCGGGGACTCGCAGCTCCTGCTTGTCCAGCCGCAGGCCCAGCCGCAGCCCAGCCCTGCGCAGCTGCAGCCGTCTCTGAGGCTCCCAGGGCCCCAGCAGCCGCAAGTTAACTTGCTCCACACGGCAGGTGTGGGAAGCCATGGGCAGGCAGGCAGCGGCTCATCCTCAGAGGCGTCAGCCATGCCCCACCTGCTGGCCCAGTCTTCTGTTCCTTTAGGGGAGCAGCCTGGGACCATGACCCAGAACCTTCTGGGCTCCCAACAGCCCCTTGGACTAGAGCGGCCGGTGCAAAATAACGCAGGGCCACAGCCTGCCAAAGCAGGATCTGTCCCCCAGTCTGGGCCGGGCCTGCCTGGGCCTGGAGTCATGCCAACGGTGGGTCAACTTCGAGCGCAGCTCCAAGGAGTCCTGGCCAAAAACCCTCAGCTGCGGCACTTGAGCCCGCAGCAGCAGCAGCAGCTACAGGCGCTCCTCATGCAACGGCAGCTGCAGCAGAGTCCGGCAGTGCGCCAGGCACCCCCCTACCAGGAGCCCGGGGCCCAGCCCTCTCCCCTCCAGGGCCTCCTGGGCCGCCAGCCCCAGCTTGGGGGCTTCCCTGGATCCCAGACTGGCCCCCTCCAGGAGCTAGGGGCGGGGCTTCGACCTCAGGGCCCACCCCGGCTCCCCGCCCCACAAGGAGCCTTAGCTGCAGGACCGGTCCTCGGCCCTGTCCATCCCACACCTCCACCATCCAGCCCCCAAGAGCCAAAGAGACCTTCCTCACAGCCCCCCGGAGCCAGCCCCCTCGTCCCGTCCCAGCTCCCCTCTGAGGCCCAGCTCCCCCCCACCCAGCCAGGGACCCCAAAACCCCAGGGGCCATCCTTGGAGCTGCCTCCTGGGAGGGTCTCACCTGCTGCTGCCCAGCTTGCGGATACCTTCTTTGGCAAGGGGCTGGGACCTTGGGACCCCCCAGACAACCTAGTAGAAGCCCAGAAGCCAGAGCAGAGCAGCCTGGTACCTGGACATCTGGAGCAGGTGAACGGGCAGGCAGTGCCTGAGCCACCCCATCTCAGCATCAAGCAGGAGCCTCGGGAGGAGCCATGTGCCCTGGGAGCCCAGGCGGTGAAGAGGGAGGCCAACGGGGAGCCAATAGGGGCACCAGGTACCAGCAACCACCTCCTGCTGGCAGGCCCCCGCTCAGAGGCCGGGCATCTGCTCTTGCAGAAGCTTCTACGGGCAAAGAATGTGCAACTCAGCACTGGGCGGGGGCCCGAGGGGCTGCGAGCTGAGATCAACGGGCACATTGACAGCAAGCTGGCTGGGCTGGAGCAGAAACTACAGGGTACCCCCAGCAACAAGGAGGTGAGTGCTCTAGATAGATTGGAGCAGATAGAGTGGGGATTGCAACCCGGGGCAACATGAGCAGGTCTGGTTCACAGAGAAGAGGTGAGGGCTCTGAGGAAGACCGCAGCCTTCACTGTGGGTTTATCTGGCTTAGGATACAGCAGCAAGGAAGCCTGTGACACCGAAGCCCAAGCGGGTGCAGAAGGCAAGCGACAGGTTGGTGAGCTCCCGAAAGAAGCTGCGGAAGGAGGACGGGGTCAGGGCCAGCGAGGCCTTGCTGAAACAGCTGAAACAGGTGACCCCCAGGAGCCAGCCCCCTGGTCCCATCCCAGGATAGGGGGCACGCTGGCCCCCAGCTGTGCAGTGGCAGAGATGTTCACTCTGTAGATTTCCAACCTTGTCATCTTGCCCCTCCTAGGAGCTGTCCCTGCTGCCCCTAACGGAGCCTACCATTACCGCCAATTTTAGCCTCTTTGCTCCCTTCGGCAGTGGCTGCCCGGTCAATGGGCAGTGCCAGCTGAGGGGGGCCTTTGGAAGTGGGGCACTGCCCACTGGCCCTGACTACTATTCCCAGCTGCTTACCAAGGTCAGAAAAACGGCAATACCTTTTGGGGATGACGAGGTTCTTGGGGAGGTGGAGGTGGGAGTGGAAGATGAGATTGCTGATGTCGTGGGGGGCCAGGAGATTACGTCATTCTCCCTCTGCCATCTTGCACACAACACCCCACCCCACCCCCAGAATAACCTGAGTAACCCGCCGACACCACCCTCGTCGCTGCCCCCCACCCCACCCCCATCGGTGCAGCAGAAGATGGTGAATGGCGTCACTCCATCTGAAGAGCTGGGGGAACACCCCAAGGATGCTGCCTCTGCCCGGGATACTGAAGGGACCCTGAGGGGTAAGGCAGGAGCAGCGTGGGCCTCTCGTTCTCTGGTGGGGTTTGGTGGCCGGGGCCCAGGTCGGTCCATGTGCCCTCTCATATGGTTTGAGACAGGAGTGATCGCTTGTGGTCCCGTGTGTGCACATGAACAGGGTACCTGAGCTAGGGAAGGGCCTCTTTAGGGCTGACTTTTTGGAAGCAAGGAGCCCAGAGCATAGGCGACAGAGGAGGTGGTGGTAGGAAAGAGTGTTGATGAGGCTTTTGTTTATGAGGCACGGCCTACAGTGCTTTAGTGGGTATAGAACGCCAGTCAAATCGGGATTTGAATTCTCTGGTTCTTGTATGTATTTAGCTGTGTTACCACGGCTAAGTAACATGATTGACTTGGGTGGGCCCCAGTTTCCTCACTGAAAATAGATGTTAGAATATTTCTCTGCTGGAGTTGTTAAAACTTGATGAACAGAGCCCAGTGCCTGGCACGTAGGAAAGGCTCGACAGGCGCAGCTCATCTGCCCCAGACTTGTAGGCAGGTGGGTGGGTAGACAACAGCGGTCATGAGAGCTAAGCTAGGTCTTGTACTAGTTAGGCCTGAAATTTGGGGGAGATAGCCCCGTGAGCTCTGGCCACCAGCCTGACTTTTCTTCTCCCTTCCTACCCTTCAGATGCTTCAGAGGTGAAGAGTCTAGACCTGCTGGCTGCCTTGCCTACACCCCCTCACAATCAGACTGAGGATGTCAGGTGGGGGGCGGGGCTGGAAATGGGGTAAGGAATGGGGTGGCGGGCAGGTTGCCTCATTTTTCCCTTCAGCCAATGGCAGGTACCACATAAGGCTATGACATCTACTAATTTCTAGATTTGGGAGGGGGAGTCTGCAGCGCTGTACCAACAAATGTCTACTTGGGGGAGTCTGCAGGGCTGTACCAACAAATGTCTACTTTTGGCCCATAGGATGGAAAGTGATGAGGACAGCGATTCTCCTGATAGCATTGTGCCAGCTTCGTCCCCCGAAAGCATCCTGGGGGAGGAGGCCACTCGTTTCCCTCAGCTGGGCTCAGGCCGGTGGGAGCAGGAAGACCGGGCTCTCTCCCCTGTCATCCCCATCATTCCTCGGGCCAGTATCCCAGGTAGAGGCTGCTCTGGGCATGGGCCAGGCAGGGCTGGCTTGTCCAAGGCTGGGGGAGAGGGCAGCTGGAGCTTACACAGGTCCCTCTCTCATTCAGTCTTCCCAGACACCAAACCTTATGGGGCCCTGGACCTGGAGGCCCCTGGAAAGCTACCTGCCACAGCTTGGGAAAAGGGCAAAGGAAGTGAGGTGTCAGTCATGCTGACAGTCTCTGCCGCTGCGGCCAAGGTATATCCTGGGGGTTCCTTGGAGGCCAGAGGGATCCTGGTCAGAAGGCAGTCCCTGGAGCTTGTGTGGATGAATTCATCCACTCAGAACTATGTACGAGGACCTACTGTGTGTGAATGCCTGGGCTGAAGGCTGCAGGATTAGGGTAAATAAAGCACGAGGGGCTCACAGTCCAGTGAGAGACGCAAGTCAGCAAATTAGGAGAGCGCACATAATGCGACGAATGCTGCAAGACAGCATGTCCCCAGTCACGTTTGGCGGAACTCTTATTTTTTAATGTTGACAGGGTTTTGTGGTCAAAGAAAATTGGAAATCCCGGTTGAAACCACAAAACAAGTTTCTTTACTGCAGGACTTCTCAGATTCTTTAATTTGCTAATGTATATCTCGTGAGTTTCCAAGTGGTGCATATAGCGTGTGTCATTCCTAAACTTGGTGGGCACGGGTCCCTCTTTGTGGAGCGCCCGTTAACGACCGCAGCAGAGAGGTGGGAGAGGTGCTGTGGGGGAAACGCGTGAGAAGGGCGGGACTGACCGGCCACTTGGGGAGCGGGGCTCCGGGTGTTCTGTCCCCACCAGGCTGGTGGCGGCGCCCGCTCCACACCGCCGACGGGCCCTCCCGTCCCTTTCCCTGCCCTGGCAGAACCTGAATGGTGTCATGGTGGCAGTAGCAGAGCTGCTAAGCATGAAGATCCCCAACTCCTATGAGGTGCTGTTCCCGGAGAGCCCTGCCCGGGCGGGCATTGAACCTAAGAAGGGGGAAGCTGAGGGCCCTGGTGAGTGTGGCGGGAAATCTCCTCAGGACCTGCAGGGAGGGATTCTGGTGGGAGGTTCTGACGCCTTCCTTCCTGCAGGCGGGAAAGAGAAGGGTCTGGGAGGCAAGAGCCCAGAAGCTGGCCCCGATTGGCTGAAGCAGTTTGACGCAGTATTGCCCGGCTATACCCTCAAGAGCCAGCTAGACATCTTGAGCCTCCTGAAACAGGTGGGTCAGGGGGAGAAAAGATGGTGGGTGTCTGGCCAGGGCGAAGAAGGCAGAGGGCTTTTGGGAGAGTGGAAACTGGGTGAGAGGAGGGGGGCGCTCATTAAGCGCGGAGCTGGCGCTGATGATACCGGGCCGTGCCCTCCCATAGGAGAGCCCCGCCCCAGAGCCACCCACCCAGCACAGCTACACCTACAACGTCTCCAATCTGGATGTGCGACAGCTCTCCGCCCCGCCTCCTGAAGAGCCCTCCCCGCCCCCATCCCCCTTGGCACCCTCTCCTGCCAGCCCCCCTGCCGAACCCCTGGTTGAACTCCCGGCTGAACCCTCAGCTGAGCCACCGGTCCCATCGCCCCTGCCACTGGCCTCATCCCCTGAATCGGCCCGACCCAAGCCCCGAGCCCGGCCCCCCGAAGAAGGTGAAGATTCCCGGCCCCCTCGCCTCAAGAAGTGGAAGGGGGTGCGCTGGAAGCGGCTGCGACTGCTGCTGACCATCCAGAAGGGCAGCGGGCGGCAGGAGGATGAGCGGGAAGTGGCGGAGTTTATGGAACAGCTTGGCACGGCCCTGCGACCTGACAAGGTGCCTCGTGACATGCGGCGCTGCTGCTTCTGTCACGAGGAGGGTGATGGGGCCACTGATGGGCCTGCCCGCCTGCTGAACCTGGACCTGGACCTGTGGGTGCACCTCAACTGTGCCCTGTGGTCCACGGAGGTCTACGAGACTCAGGGCGGGGCGCTGATGAACGTGGAGGTTGCCCTGCACCGAGGACTGCTAACCAAGTGCTCCCTGTGCCAGCGCACTGGTGCCACGAGCAGCTGCAATCGAATGCGGTGCCCCAGCGTCTACCATTTCGCCTGTGCCATCCGTGCCAAGTGCATGTTCTTCAAGGACAAGACCATGCTGTGTCCAATGCATAAGATCAAGGGGCCCTGTGAGCAGGAGCTGAGCTCTTTCGCTGTCTTCCGGCGGGTCTACATCGAGCGGGATGAGGTGAAGCAAATCGCCAGCATCATCCAGCGGGGAGAGCGGCTGCACATGTTCCGCGTGGGGGGCCTCGTGTTCCACGCCATCGGACAGCTGCTGCCTCATCAGATGGCTGACTTCCACAGCGCCACTGCCCTCTATCCCGTGGGCTACGAGGCCACGCGCATCTACTGGAGCCTCCGCACCAACAACCGCCGTTGCTGCTACCGCTGCTCCATCGGCGAGAACAACGGGAGGCCCGAGTTCATCATCAAAGTCATGGAGCAGGGCCTGGAGGACCTGGTCTTCACCGACGCCTCCCCCCAGGGTGAGCACGGGGCCCTGGAAACGCTCATGTGGAAGTGGAAGGGATCCGCGGGGTCTTCGCGCGGGATCTTCCTGCCCTGGCTTCGGGCCAGTGGAGGTCTTTTAGAGATCCCCAGAGGCAGTGCTTTAGCCTCTCTCAGCCACCTCGCACCCCCCCTGTGGCTGAAGACCTTCTGCTTGTCTCCTTCACGTGTGCTGGCTCCTTTTCCTATCCTCAGCCGGACTAAAGAATACGGTTCTGAGACCGCATCGTCTGGCCTGGCTCACCCTGTTCCTAACCATGAGTTCCTTACGATTGCTTTTCCCTGGTCAGAGCTCTTTTACTCTGAGCTTTAGCATTAACGATAGAAATAAGTGAGCAAGTACCATGCGCCACAAACTAAAGTAATTGACGTAGGCTGTTTTGTTCATGGCCACCCTCTGAGGTGAGTACTTTCATTTTGCCCAGTGTATACATAAAGAAACAGAGCCTTAGAGAGATTTAAGTGTTTGGTGTAAGGGCCCATAGCCAGTACTAGAACCTGAATGCAAGTCTTCCCAACTCCAAAGCAGGCCTATTGTTCTGGCTGTTGGGTAGGCACTGTGGCCTGTGCTGGGTCTCCTGGGCCCTGGGGTCATGGCTTTGTGTCCTAGGGCTCTCTGGTGCCCCTCCAGGGTAGGAAGCCTGCTGGCTTGCTGAGGGAGAGTGGGACTGGGAGGCCAGGGGGGTTCCTGAAGAACCACACAGCCTCGTGGCAATGAGGTGGGCAGGCTACAGAAAAGGACCGTCGCTCCCGATCGAGGTTAGGCTGAGGTCCGTCAGCAGAAGTTGCCTCTGAGGGCTGCTCTCTTTCCTTGCCTCTTAGCGGTGTGGAATCGCATCATTGAGCCTGTGGCTGCCATGAGAAAAGAGGCCGACATGCTGCGGCTCTTCCCCGAGTACCTGAAAGGCGAGGAGCTCTTTGGGCTTACAGTGCACGCCGTGCTGCGCATAGCTGAATCAGTAAGGAGGGGGCCGGGGGACACGTGGGCACTGGGGACTCTGGTCCTGCCCCCAAAACGCTCAGGCTAAGGCAAGCACACGACCTGTGTCCACAGCTGCCTGGAGTGGAGAGCTGTCAAAACTATTTATTCCGCTATGGACGCCACCCCCTGATGGAGCTGCCACTCATGATCAATCCCACTGGTTGTGCCCGATCGGAGCCTAAAATCCTCACACACTACAAACGGTGAGCTTGTAGGGTGGGGGCCGTGGGATGTGGGAGTGCGGGTTGGTAGGCGCCCTCTGGCCAATTATGAAGGTTTGGGGGTTCACTCTAGGCCTCCTGATTAGAGGGTATGCAGGTATCACTTAGGTCATCCCTTTCCTCCTCCTCCACGCTGCTCAGGTGTCCTGGGTTGACCTGGGGTCTGGGACAGACTTATCTTGGGCACCCTGGGAATGGCTGTTGGGGAGGTTCTGGGTAGACAGTGGTGAAATTTTATGCAGTAGATAAGGGAGCCAGTCACCTCCTTCCTCTCTTATTTTGCTTCCAGGGGGCCTGTGATTCTCCCAAGCCTGAGACACCCCATAAAGGCTAGGGTCACCTTCCCTTCCCCAGGCTGAGTTGGTGTCAAACATAATTAGAAATATAATAGAAAAATAATAAAATCTTACATTTGTATAGCACTTTATACTTTTTTTTTCAAAGCGTTTTCACATCCATTATCTCATTTGATCCTCACAACAACCTTATGAGGTAGGTAGGGCAGGTGGTATGACCCCCATTTTACAGCTGAGAAAACTGAGACCCAGAAAGGTTAAGTGACTAGACAAAGGTCACACAGCTGGGACCAGAACCTTACCTCTCGACTTGTGGTTCACTGCTCTTTCTGTGTACCACAGTAGCCTGACTTTGGTCCCTGGGTAGAGGGAGGCAGAATCCTTGTAGCAGGGTTTTTCGAAGGCCTTCTGTTGCTCCTTGGGCTAGCCTAGAGCATCAGACTCTACTACCCCAGTCATCCCCAGTCCTTGATGCTCTACGACAGTGGTTTTCAAACTGTGTGTGTTTCAGAAAGTCCTGGAACACATAAACCGAGTGAGCAGGACTTGGCCCTCCCCGTGCATAACTCCCCCTTCCCCAAATTGGATTCAGCCGGAAGCATTCTCTTTTCATCTAGTTTACGTATTGGAATTCCAGTTACATTTCGTTAAAGAAACAAGGAAAAAAATACATCTCTACTAAATCAAAAAGAATCAAAAACGTTTGAAAACCACTGCTCTGGGATGGGCAAGATTTTGGCTGGTGCCCTAGGGTGGTGAAGAGGCATCCTGCCAGGCAGCAGTCATTCCCCTGCACTGAGCCATCTGCACAGAGCCCAACGTTATGTCAGAGAAGGGGACAGTCTGAAGAAAGGAAAGGGTACCACCTCTCGGCTGTGAATTCAGAGCCACTTTTAATTCAGATCCAGCCCAGTGTGGTAGACACGGCCCCCAATTTCAGGGCTTCTAGTATGTGCAGGAGGTAGAACTCAGATGTCTGAGCAAATCATGAGCTTAAATGCCAGGCCTGGGCTGCTTGGGGAAGACCCCCCAGAGGAGCGTGGCCTTGTGTAATGTTTGGCAGGAGGGTGGAATAAGGCAGGGAGATGGGAGAGCGGGCTCAGTGTAGGGGAATTGGTGCCCCCCTCCCTCCATCCCCCACCCCCTATCCTGGGCTCTCTGTGCCACTCAGGGTGTCGCACGGGTCCCCCCAACTAGTGGCTGTCTCACCAAAGCCAAGACCCACATGCCTCCACTCCCATTTCCAAGACAGCACATGCCCCTAACTGGCATGTTGCACATCCTAGGGAGGAGGCGGGTGGGGTGTGTTTGGTCTGGGGGAGAGCTGTCTTGTCATGGCCTGTGTCACCTCCCAGGCCTCACACCCTGAACAGCACCAGCATGTCCAAGGCATATCAGAGCACCTTCACAGGCGAGACCAACACCCCATACAGCAAGCAGTTTGTGCACTCCAAGTCATCACAGTACCGGCGCCTGCGCACTGAGTGGAAGAACAACGTGTACCTGGCTCGCTCCCGTATCCAGGGCCTGGGGCTCTACGCCGCCAAGGACCTAGAAAAGCACACGATGGTCATCGAATATATTGGCACCATCATTCGCAATGAGGTGGCCAACCGGCGGGAGAAAATCTATGAGGAGCAGGTATGGGCTGGCAGAGGGGCTGTCTTGGTTTATGGGCGCCCTCTCCGCCAAGCAGCAAGGGGCTGAATTGGGGTCAGGGGAGTAGGTGGAAAGCTGTGGCAGGAGGAGGAGGTGAGAGATAAGAGAAAGGCAGAACAGGAAATGAAGATAAGCCCGCTGCCTGAGTCTGCTACCTGATCCCACCACCAGCGCTGCTGCCATTCCCTGATACTCTTCCCACTTCTGCAACTTCTTCCCTTCTAGAATCGAGGCATCTACATGTTCCGAATAAACAACGAACATGTGATTGATGCTACGTTGACCGGAGGCCCTGCCAGGTGAGAGAGGAATGAGGAAGGAGGAATTTAGGGGTCCCTGGGGGTGACACTCAGGGTGGGCCAAGAAGGAACCAAAACCCTCCCAACTCAGTTGCCTGGCATCCCCGACTCTGGCCCACTGCTTAGGTACATTAACCATTCCTGTGCCCCTAACTGTGTGGCGGAAGTTGTGACGTTTGACAAGGAGGATAAAATCATCATCATCTCCAGCCGGCGAATCCCCAAAGGAGAGGAGGTGAGAGGAAGTGTTCTGTGTGAGTGACAAAGCAGCTCCCGCTTCTCTTCAGTTCCCCAGAACCAAGTTCCAAGGCCACTGCCGTCAGATCAGATCTCTGCCTGCCCCCCACTCCCTCTGGGGGGCTGGCATCAATTCTACCCTCTTCTCTTTCCAGCTGACCTATGACTATCAGTTTGACTTTGAGGACGATCAGCACAAGATCCCCTGCCACTGTGGAGCCTGGAATTGTCGAAAATGGATGAACTAAGAAGCTTAGAGGCTACCAGGCAGGGGAGTCCCCCCACCCCCAACCTCTTCCCTGAAAGGGATGAGGGGGAAGAGAGGTAGCAGCCAGAGCCAGGACCCAGGGCTGGGGCTGCCGGCTGACCGGAGCCCCTGGAGCAGGAGGCTGGGGCAGAGGGCCCTAGGCCAAGCCCACCCTGGGCACCAGGGACAACCCTCTTCCCCGCCACCGGCCCCCAGGCTGGCATCTCTGCCCCCAGCTCCAGGAGGGGCCAGACAGAAGCAGCCATTGGGCATCTCAGGTTTGAGGGGGATATGGGCCGGGAACTACCCAGAAGCAACTGGGAGGCAGCAGGGAGGGGGGAGGAGGATGTGTGGCCGGGCCTCACAGCCCTGCTGCTCCCACCGACCTCTCCGGCCCGACTCAAGGCTGCAAAGAGACTTGACTAAGCTTGACAATCCCAAAGGCCGGGTCCCACACCTGGCCCTGCCTGCCGGGTCCTGCCCCCACCCTCACTCCCATCCCCTTCCCTCTCAATCTGTCTCTGTCTCCCTCTTCTCCTCTGTGTTTCTGTCTCTCTATGGGTTGTGTTTCCTTGTTTTCCACTCTGACAAATGCAACATGAACGGGAAAGAGGCGCCCAGCTGCCCAGGAGGGCAAGCCAGGCAAGCCGGGCAAGGAGACCCCGCACCCACACCTACCTCATTTAAGTGTTGGATTTTTTGCTGTTTTGAAATGTGAGACCCTCTCCAAGCCCCCTACTGCCCCGACCCTCTCTTCCACCTCACTGCCCTCTTCTGAGTGGGTGGAAGGGGGGTAGGAAGAGGAAGAAAAACAACAACAAAAAATCCATCTTTGTTTTTAATTATGGGCATGGGATGGTGGTTGAGGCTAATGATGAAGATTGGGGATAACTGGCCCCTAGTTGCTCTAGGACTTCCTTCTCCATCTGGACATGGGGGCAGGAGGGGTGTGCTAAACCTAGGACCAGGATATCTCCCTCCTGTTTTCCCAACCCCATCATGAGCCCATTTGCCCTCCAGCCCCTGGATGGGGTGGATGGGTGGTAGGGTGAGGGCTATCCCTGAGTGGCATGCCCATACCCAGTGAGGCAGGGTGTGGCCCGGAGCTCCCACTTTCCCTCAGTCACCAAACTGCTGCTGGTCTGGTGGGAAGGGGTGGTGATGTGGGGGTGGGGAGCTTAGTGTCAGCGCGGGGAGGGTGGGGGGTATTTATCTATTTATACATGGGATTGTACATAGTCTTGTGGGGAATGGGGGAGCCGGCTGGAGGTGAGAACCCTCCCCTCTCCCCCCACCCCCGGGGAGAGCAAATGTAAAACTACTAATTTTTGTGCTTTATATATTCTATATAAATATATCTATTTTCTTTTTACAAAACCAGTTTATAAATGGTAGGGGGGCGTGGGGCGGACACATGGAGCTCCCCTTGTGGGGGGGCCCCCTCCATTACCCAACCTACCGCCCTTTTCCTCACCCCCTCCTCCCCACCCCCTGGCTGTGACTGCTGTAAGGTGGGGGTATAGAGGCTGGGCAATTCTCACCCCCGTTGTATAGTTGGACTACGTTATAACGCACAAAAGTGAGCTGGCCCCAGGGGGAGCCAGAGGGTGATGGGTTCCCTGCCTCCCTTTCCTTCCCCCTTTCTGCCCAAGCTTGTGCTGCAGTTGAACCTCTTCCTGGGGGGTAGGGGTAGGTTGGGGGTGGGTGAGGCCCCAGACCCCCTCAAGTAGGGAGCGTGGGGATGAAGATGAAGCTTATATGCAGTTCTCTCCTAGGGGCTGTGGGCAAAGGGCATTTTGTAATTAATATTTTCAAGAATCAAATGTCTGGAGTGTAGGGGTGGGCTTGGTGGCGGTGGATGGGCGGGCCTGCTGGAGGGGGAGCAAGGTCGCTGTTGTGATTTTAGGTTTTGTTTTGTTTTGTTTTTGAATTTGGGGGGTTGCGGATTGATGGGGGTAGGGAGATTTTTTTTTTTTTTAAAGCTGCTTCCTCAACTGTTTCAAGCTGCAAATGTTTAAGAGAATAACATCCCCCCACCCCCACAGAAACCACTGTCATTAAATCAGACAGCGGGGAGACTGGGCTGCTGCCCCCAAAGCCATTGGATATTCCTTTTCCGAGAGCAAAAGGTCTAGGCTACAGGGAGGGGGAGATTGGCTCCTGTGAGTCAGGCTCTGGTTGGGGCTTGGGCCCTGGGATTGGGAAAAGGGGATGGGGCAGACTTTGTAAGCATATGCTAGGTATCCGATAGTCCTGTAGAATTTAGTGAAGAAATCTTATACAGTTTTTAATTTTTATATAAACTAACTCAGACCCAGGCTACAAGGTTGGAATTTTGGTTGTTGGTTTTTTTTTGTTTTGTTTTGTTTTTTTTAAGTACCCCGCCTGTATAATTGCATCTGAATTCCCTCCTCTCCCTCCCCCGCACCCCCCCCCCGTGTTTGTATTTTGGGTTGGTTTACACTTGCACATATTCAATTTTCAGTTTTTCCCTTTTACAGTCTTCTCCCCTCACCTCCAGGACCCTCCCCCTTTTTAAAAAATAAATCGCTGACAAGTGTGAATCCCGTGAAGACTTTATTTTGTGTTGTGTGTATCCTGTACAGCAAGGTTGGTCCTTCGTAACAACGGATGAAATGATTCCCTTTTTTAAAGCGCCCTCTCTCCCTCCACCCCCAGCGCTCTGTCCTTGGCATGTTTTGTATCAGCGATCATTCTGAACTGTACATAATTTATGTTGCAAGAGGCAAAGGGCAAGTTTTGGATTTTGCTTCTTCCAAGTTTGTTTTTAAACGACAAATAAAAAAAGAACATTTTAAATACAAGCGGCTCCGTCCAGTCACCCTCGCCGTCCGCGGATCCGGAAGGTCCGAGAGGACCCAGGGGAGGGCGGTTACCGAGGCCAGGCCACGCCGGAAGAGTGAACTCCCCGCCTTCCGCCCTTGGCTTGCGTGTGTCTGACGTAGGCGGAAGTGGTGTCGCGGTACCGGACGTGGGGCGGGGCCTGAGCCCCCCCTCCGCCCCTCCCCACCGGCTCCCAGAGAGCTTCCTAAAGCGAGCGAACCCAGTCAGCGCCTCTTGAAATGGAGACGGTGAGGAGCACGGGAGGGCGGCGGGGGGCGCTGTGGAGTCCGAGACCCCCGTTAGGGGACAGGGAGGCCTGGGCAGGGACCGGTGCTGCACGAGAAGCCGGGGTCTGTGCTATCCCGTGACCCTGCTCCTCCGCTCCTTCGCTGGGCGCATCTCCTAGGACTGGGCCGCGCGGTGCCTACCTTACGTCCGTGGTACTCTCAGCCCGAGCTGGCAGTGACTTTGCTCTCCGTTAGGAACCCGAGCACACCTCGGCGATCTCGGGCCTCCTTTCCTCTGGGCATCTCAAACCTTTAGAGGTTTGCCAGAAAGAGCAGGGTTGTGATCCGGCTTTCCTGGGGAAGGCAGGGGGCTTCCGGGGGACTCCCGCTTGCGGGTAGCACCTGGCCCCCGGTTGTCTGAGTGTGAGCCCTGCAAGCGCTGGCAGGAGGGAGATCAGAAAGACTTATGCTGTTTCGAGGGGTCTGGCGAAGTCTCATTGTCTTAATAAGACTGAGAAGTGGACTCTCCCTGAAGGAGGGACTCTTTCAGTGTTAGAGGCCGCTGTGTCCCTGGACAAGTTTAGGTTATGCCCTGCTCTGCGATTCTAAGCAGGCGTGTTGGCATAGATCATTCTTGGCTAGCAGGCACTGACCAATTGTGGCAGGTCCCTGTCATCCTCCCAGAGATGTTGCAGGTAGCCTGCTACATGTTTGGATCCACCGTCACTCTCAGGAGCGTTTTCTAGCATCTCGAACCAAATATCCTCTGTCGGGAAGAGTAACTCTTCCGTGTCTTGGTTTTTATCATCTGTTACTGGCAGGTTCATCTTTCTTTGGGTCAGTCCCATGCCCATAGTAATTCCTTTACCACACCCTTTCTCTGCCTGCAGAGAGGTCCTGTCCCTCAAGTTATAAAGGAGAAAACAGAGCGAAGTGGTAAAGTGATTTGCAGTTGGGCACCCGGGCAAGGGTATCAGCTCTTACAGATTAAGAGAATTTTGAACAAGAATAAAAGGTCTGGGGCGCCTGGCTGGCTCAGTCAGGAGAGCATGTGACATGGACAGGGAGACCAATTTAGAGACTATTGCTGAAGTGAACGGTAAAAGCCTAAGTTAAAACTGTGAAAGTGGAAAGGAGAGAAATGGATTTGAGACACTTCTAACATACCAGCTTAGTTGATAGATGTTAAGGACATGTTTAGGTCATGCCCTGCCCTGCGATTCCAAGCAGACATATTGGCATAGCTCATTCTTGGAGGAATCAATACTACAGTCCTAGACACCTATAGGAGAGCAATGCAAAAAAACAGAGATGGGAGCCCTGGTAAGAATAATAGGATGAAAGGACAGATGCTGTTTTGTACTGAAGCGTTTGAGGAGTCTTTGTGACATCTGTGGTTATCCAGCAAACAATTAGAAATGTGGATCAGGGGGGTGGGGGGGGGGCACCTGGGTGACACAGTCAGTAAAGCCTCCAACTCTTGATTTCAACTCAGATCATGATCTCAGGGTCGTAAGATCAAGCCCCACGTCAGGCTCTGCACTCAGTGCCAAGTCTGCTTGAATTTTTCTCTCCCTCTCCCTCTGCCCCTTCCCTCAGCGTGTGCGTGCTCTCTCTCTAAAATAAATAAATAAATCTTTTTTAAAAATGTGGATCAGGAGTTCAAAAGAAACTGTGAGTCCATGTGTCAGATCTAGCCGGTGTCTCTATAATAATACTTTGTACTCCTGAATTACAGTGGTACTTTCTCAGGTTTCCTATGTTATTAAAAGCAAAGAGAAGTGGACATAATTATCCTCCTGTGTGGAGAAACAGGCAGAAAGGTAAAGTCATATTCAATAAGGCCTGACTCTGTTGTATAGGTTTCTGTATCTCTAGCTGTACCTTACTTTTCTCTCTGTAACTTAATCTTAGGTCTCTCTGTTCACGGGAGTGTGCATCATTATCATTATCAATTTGAGAGTTAAAAAAACAAAACAATTGAGATTTATGTGCAGAACCCCATGCTAGATGGTATGGGTGATACAAAGAAATGTAAAATAGTTCTAGGCTTCCAGGAATTTAAAACCTGTTTGGATGGATAATAAACAAAAAAACTGTAGCACAGTGCAGTATGTAAGTATTATATGATGGGTATAATAAACAGCTACACAAGTAGCTGTTTCTGTGTCTTTGTATAGATCTTTGTGAGACTGTGTTATCATGTGTGTATCTTTACCACTGAACAGCCCTCTCTCCCACTTATAAGTGATGAGGCTGTTGTTCCAATAGCCTTGCCAAAATGCCAGGCCAAGCTGATAGTCTAATGCAGCCCAGAGAGAAGAGAGGGAGATTATTCCCCTTCCCTCCTGCCCGCACCTTGACCCATTAGGGGAGGGAAATTTAGATCTGTCCTGCCAACTTGACCCTGTTTACCACCAACCTACCAGGTTCAAGCCAAGGCCTTTAATTTCATGTTACTACAGTAGCTATGTAGGTGAAGTACGCCTTTAAGTTAGTTTTGGTATGTTACCCAGAATAAATGGAGCCAAAACTGTTGATTCCAGTGGGTTAAGATTAGCATGACCCCTCCTGGGTTCCTAGATAACAAGGAAATTTCCAAATATTCCCACTTGAGGGAGCCCAGAGATGGTTCTGAAGGTTTCTCTATATTCAAAGCACTCTAATGTCAGACTGTCATGGCCAAAGAAGCTTGGAAAACCAGCATCCTCTGGGCTGTAGGAGCCTTTGACTCACAAGGTGCTAAGAGGAGTCAGGTCCCCAGTTTCAAAACACTTGTTGTCCTCATCCACCCCTCAGTCAGTCAAGCTTTAGCTCTCTCTGACAGTCAGCTGCCGGGATCCTCCCTAGATGTGATCCTGTCTCTCTCGCTCTCTTTTTTTTTTTAGCGCCCGCGCAGGAAGGGTAGGGGGTGAGGGAGAGCGAGAATCTTAAGCAGGTTCTATGCCCAGCATAGAGCCCGATGTGGGGCTTGATTTCATGACCCTGAGATCATGACATGAGCTGAAATCAAGAGTTGGACGGTTAACCCACTGAGCCACCAGGCACCCCTGATGTGGTCCTCTCTTAATGGTAAAGGGGCATGTCTATGATTCTAGTGTCTACAACTAGGCTTAGGTATTTGGGGGGAAAGCAGTATTGTCTCTCTGGCTTCCTTGTTTTTATAAAGTAGATCTGTGAGAACCTTGTGGATTCTCAGATTTTCTGGTCTCAGCTTTTAAGTCTGTTTCATTAGGCATTGTGGTATATAAGGGCATAGGCTTTGGAACCATACAGATATGTGTTCAAACTCCTGTTCTACCTCAGCCATGTGACCTTGGGCATGCTGTTTAATATTTCCTGAACCTCAGTTTTCTAATCTGTGAAAATGAGGCCAATAATAGTATTTACCTCAGGGTTGTTATGATTAAATGAGATAATATTTTAAGAGGGCCTTATGGTACTTTAAATGACATCATTAGTTCACCAGCCTTTCTCCTCATGCTCGGCCAGAATGGATGGAGCCTAGGATAGGCTGAATCTTTGTTCCTCTTTTCTCTCCAGGTCACTTCTTCAGATAGCTCCCCAGCTCTGGAAAATGAGCATCCTCAAGGTAAGTTTACTGAAGAAAGGAAACCGCTACGAAAGCAATAGCCCAATCCTAACTTGTCCTCAGCGATGCTTTTGAATCTCTCTCAGGATGCCCCCTGGGAAAAATCAAAACTGGGCCAGATAATGTGCCAAACCATAATGAATCAGGATTAGTAATTTGGCAGGATCACCCAGGAATAAATCTTGGGCAGGGTGGGAATGACTAATATTTTCAATTATCAAACCACTGAAATTTTTGAGGGAAAACTTCCATAGGCAACTCTGGGCTGGCTAACCATGTATCAGTGGTGCCTGGTATTTTCTGATTAGCCCAGAAACAATGCCACTAGGATTTTATCATCCATTGAGCTCCCTAAAGCCACTGAGTGTACACAAGAAATTATAGAAAGGCCTTGAAAGCCCTTAAAACTAGTCTAGAAATAGAGGCACTAAACCCTAAAATCCAGGGCAGAGGAGAAGGTATTCTAGCACCTGCCCAAATAACTGGTTAGAATGGAATGGTCCAACCCTAGACTATCTAGAAAGAAGCAGAACTTACAGGCACCTCCCTTAGAGGATTTTATCCAGGAACACTCCTAGGTCTTCCCAGGACATGTTTATGACATTAGGAGTACATGCTTCCTCAGAGAATTGAAATATGGGCTGGGACCGTAGGACGTATTATTAAGGGTCTATGAGTTCTCCACAAGAATTTTTAAATGTTCTGTTTTCATTTTGTTGGTATCCTAAAAAGTTAATATAGTCATATTTGAATTATCTGGGTGATATCTTCATAATTGAGTACTGCCACATGATATCAGTGCCTATTTTATGTTTCTGAGTACATTTGCAGTAGCACCAAGGCAAGAGTCAAAAATTCAAATTGTGAACCAAACAGTGCTATAGGCTGCATATGACTATGACAACCTATTAGATCGCATCATGTCTAAAAGGAGGCAGCAACTGTCCAGGTCTTGTCAATTGTCACTGTTCAGAAATTCAAGCCTAGTGTGGTCAGATCTGATTTTGAAAAAAATGGAGAATTTGGGTTTTTATGTCAATCTCCACATTTTTACAATTGGGGAACTGATTTAAATTATTTTTAAAATACTGAGAAAGCCAAATCAAATATGTTTATAATTCTGTGGCCTAAAATGATGGTATTTAACTCTCAGTGGAACATGTCTTAAACTAGCATCAAAAGGCATGTTCTTGGGAACTCCTTAGCCCAGCCACCTCGGGCAAGGCAGGGGAGTTCCCAGGTGGGGGACACTTGGGACACTGGAGTCCCACAGAGGCCAGCAGCATGGGGCCACAAGAGGTTTCCTTTGAAAAACAATAGTGGGCTTCAGTTAAAAGATGGTGGATGGAGTACATGCATCTACTTTTGTTCCTTCACAAAAACCTACTAAAGCCACCATAAAAGAATTTTTTTCAAAAGGTACAAACCCACCAGAATAGGGAGAATAAGAGAGGAGACAATAGTAATTGGAAATTGGAAAACAGATGCAAGAGTGGTAAATCATTTAGCAGACCTGAGAAAACTGAATTACAGACTAGCAGCAGGGAAGGCCAAGAGAAGCACTGGAGATCTAAGAAGCAGTTAGATTCAGAGACTCCCTACTCCACTGAGTGCAGCTAGGAAACTCCTCCTCCCAACTCTGGCAAAGACTGGAGGTCTGGGGAGGGGTTCAGGCCCAGTTGAGGGCTGAAATACTATACTAAACACGGGAGCATGAAGCGAACTGCACTGGATGCTGAGATCCCAGTCCTTTCCCTAATCTAATTTCCAGAATGCTGACAGAAAAGACTTCACCCTCCAAGCACAAGACTGAATAAATAATCTTCTCCAGAATTCCCTTGAAGGGAAAGCCCTAAAAATATGAGTATTGAATGTTCCCCATCTAAACGGCTCACAGTCAACAAGACTTAACGTGTACACTTGAGCTGCCAATCAACTTTAAAGACTGCACTCTGGGGCGCCTGGGTGGCTCAGTGGGTTAAGCATCTGCTTCCAGCTCAGGTCATGATCTCAGGGTCCTGGGATCCAGCCACTGGACCCCCTGCTCAGCAGGAAGCCTGTTTCTCCCTCTCCTTCTGACCCTCTCCTCTCCCCCTCCCTGCTTGTGCTCTCTGCTCTCTCTTGTGCTCTGTCTCTCAAATAAATAAATAAAATCTTAAAAAAAAAAAGAAAAAAGACCATACTCTTAGAATATGGTTTAAATGCTCCTTTAAACCAAGGATAACCAGAGATCTAAAGAAAGCATCTAAAATAGGGGCGCCTAGGGCGCCTGGGTGGCTCAGTTGGTTAAGCGACTGCCTTCGGCTCAGGTCATGATCCCGGAGTCCCTGGATCGAGTCCCGCATCGGGCTCCCTGCTCGGCGGGGAGTCTGCTTCTCCCTCTGACCCTCCCCCCTCTCATGTGCTCTCTCTCTCTCATTCTCTCTCTCTCTCAAATAAATAAATAAAAAATCTTTAAAAAAAATAAAATAAAATAGGGACGCCTAGGTGGTTCAGATGGTTAAGCATCTGCCTTCGGCTCGGGTCATGATCCCAGGGTCCTGGGATCGAGCCCCATATCTGGCTCCTGGCTCAGCGGGGAGCCTGCTTCTCCCTCTGCCTCTCCCCCTGCTCATGCTCTCTCTCTCTCTATCTCTGTGTCTCAAATGAATAAATAAAATCTTTAAAAAAAATTTTTTTTAAATGTTTAAAAAAAAAAAGAAGAAAGCCTCTAAAATAAAAAGTGATCCAAACTGCTCCCCCCACACCCGAAGAAACAAGCAGGGGAAAGAAGCAACAGAAAGAAGTCAATGCATAGAGAAGAAAACTTTAAAAATTAACATTAATATAACTCAGATAAAGAACCTATTTCCACCATGCAACAAGTAGAGGATGTCATGTTTTTTTAAAAGGAATTTTCAGAAAAGAAAGAGGAGCTCTTGGACATTAAAAATATAATAGCAAAAATTTTAAACTAAGGAGGTTTGGAAAATTAAGTTGGGGAAGACTCCAAAAAAGTAGAATTAAAAAAGAAGTGTGGTGCCTGAATGGCTCAGTTGGTTAAGCGTCCGACTCTTGATTTCGGCTCAGGTCATGATCTCAGGGTTGTGGGATCGAGCCCCACGTTGGGCTCTGCGCTGGGCTTAGAGTCTGCTTAAGATTCTCTCTCTCCCTCTCCCTCTGTCCCTCCTGCCCCCTCAAAAAAAAAAGTGGGGTGCCTGATTGACTCAGTTGGTGGAGTGTGTGGCTCTTGATCTTAGGGGCTATGATTTCAAGTCCTGTGTTGGGTGTAGAGATTACTAAAAAATAAAATCTTTTTTAAAAGCTCCAAAAATCAAAGAAGTGAAAAAAAGAAAAAGCGTAAACTAGGAGAGATAAGATATTTTATTTAACAACAGTAACAACAAAAACAACTCACCAAACAAAACAAGAACAACCTTAAAGGGTCAGTCTAGGAAGCCTGATATCTAAATAATAGGAATTACAGAAAGAGAAAAAGGACAACACAGAGGGAAGGAAACGATCAAGGAAATAATTCAAGAACATTTCCTGGAACTGAAGGGCATTAGTTTTCATATTGAAAAGACTCACTGAGTATTCAGCACAGTGGATGAAACAGACCCACCCAAAGCACAATCATCATAAGATTTCAAAACACTGGAAACAAAGAGAAGATCCTGAGTTTCCAGAGAGGAAAACAAACAAACAAAAACAAGTTACATAAAAAGAATCAGAATTGCCTTGGACTCTCAACACACCAGAAACTAGAAGGCAATGGGGGCAGTGCCTTCAACATTCTTCAGGAAAATAAATCCAAACCTAGAATTCTATATCCAGCCTAATTATACATCAAAGATGAGGGTAAAATAAAGATATCTGCAGGCTGCAAGGTCTCAAAAAATTTACCTCCCATGCACCCTTACTCAGGAAGCTACAGGAAGATGTATACCACCAAAGCAAGGAAGAAAGAAAAAAAAAGATGAAAACATAGAGTACAGGACACAGGAGTGCCAATACGGGAGAGACATGAAAGGGGGCCCCTGGATGGCGACGAAGGAAGATCTCAGGAGGACAGCTGTGCACACCAGGAAACCAGCACAGATTTGAGCAGGTCAGAAGACTCCTGAGAGAATTCTCTGGGTGGTTTACATTGATAGACTATCTAGTGCTTCTGGATATC
This sequence comes from Mirounga leonina, assembly GCF_011800145.1. Classification (NCBI taxonomy): domain Eukaryota; kingdom Metazoa; phylum Chordata; class Mammalia; order Carnivora; family Phocidae; genus Mirounga; species Mirounga leonina. The sequence goes on from NW_023270314.1 coordinate 28,346,972, forward strand.
TTGAAAGGAGATCTAAACAACTGGTAAAGAGTTTGGGGTTGAATTAGTTATGAATACTTGAATTAGTTATAAAAAACAAAAAGACAAGACAGTTATTAACTCCAGGGAAAACAAAGTTGTGAAAGAAAGAAAAAAAAAAAAGCCAGGAGTGTACCATTGGGCTTAGCTCCAAATAAGGAATATTCAGTCAAAATTATTTAAATACTAATGTAACCAACATTATAGTTTAACTTCTGGAAGAATGGGGAGATGGGAAGTGCATGTTTGTGTTGGGGTCCTGGTAGGAGGGAGAACTAAAAATTATCATATTCCTCGGATAATAATAGATAATGCCCTAAAATGGAAAAATAAACCCAGCAATATAAGGTTGTTATTTGCAGCCCTAGTAATAAGTGCCAAAATAATCAGCTAAAAGAGGTCTCATCTCTGAGGAGAGATAAGACAGGGCAGTAGGTGCCAGGGACTGCAGTTTTTCTTAACAAAATCTCCAAAACTGTTTGGCTTTTTAAACAGTGTACCTGTATAACGGGTAAGAAATTAAACACTAGAAACAACTGGCATAGGATTTAAGATCATGAACTTTGGACTCAGGTCTGTGTTTAAGTCTTGCCACTTACTAATGGTGTGACCTTGAGCAGTTTATTTATCTGCTTCCCACCTGTTTTCTCATCTGAAAAATGAGGACAGTATTTGCTTTACAGATTTGTTGTAAGGATTAAATGATGTGATATTTTTAAAGTACACATAGCGTAGTACATAGCACATTCAGATGATTATTTTCTGGGTTGCTTCTCCAGTTTAGAGCAAGCAATTAAAGTCAGAGGAATGGACAGGTAAACACAGCCAGGGTCTCCTATTTGTCTGGAGTAGGTGGGATGATTTCTGATTCAGAGGGTCATCCCAAGATGGACTCTCAGGGCATTTGGGGCCAGGTTAATTAAGCACTGGGCTCCGACTGAGTGTTGATCTGAAATAGCCCAACTTCTCATCTGCAGATCTTAAAAGAATTTTAAGCTTACTTGAATTTTAAGAAGCTTAATTACATCTTAATTGAGAAAAAGAGAACAAGTGAAAATGTGCAAATATATGAAAGGGGAAATTTAAGTTAAAGATGAGAAAAAACTTTTAGACTAGAAGAGGTCAATGAAAGATATTAATAGATTTTCTGTTTTAGTAGCCATCTTTTGCCTGAGGAGCCTGTAGAGTCCTACCTGGATTTGGGGGTTGTATGAAATAGTTTCTAAGGGGTTTATCTAGTTTTTCTGGGAACAATAGGAACAAAACAGATAGAAAAGGGGCCTTATAAAAAAGCAGGCTCTAAATATTTGAACAACTACACTTTTATTTTCTGCCTCTTTTGATTGTGAGTCGTTGCATGGAAGGAAGCTTCTAACTATCCCACCCTATGCAGAGACCCCAGAATCCAACAATAGTGTGTATACTTCCTTCATGAAGTCTCATCGCTGCTATGACCTGATTCCCACAAGCTCCAAATTGGTTGTATTTGATACTTCCCTGCAGGTGGGTGAAATCCTCTTCTCCCATCCCCCTTCCTAGGAGCCTCTGGTTCAAAAACTCTCATCCTATCTCATCCCAAGGGTAATATCCTTGTCCTTATATGGGTTTAGTCTCATGTTTTCCCTAACATACCCAACCCCTGTTCTTTTAGTCTTGCACCCTGTGAATTTTCCTTTGTGATGATTTCTCTTTTGGCTACAGGTGAAGAAAGCTTTCTTTGCTTTGGTGACTAATGGTGTACGAGCTGCCCCTTTGTGGGATAGTAAGAAGCAAAGTTTTGTAGGTAGGCAAAAGTTTCTGGTACACAATATTATTGGCATCTTGTGCTGGGCAGGGAGAGAAACTTTGAGTAGTGCTGAGGGATCTTGTCTTGGCTTCTAGGCATGCTAACCATCACTGATTTCATCAATATCCTGCATCGATACTATAAATCAGCCTTGGTAAGACACCGAAGCCCAATGACCCAAGTCCCTCATTCCTAGTTCCTTTCTTCCAAGCAAACTACAAGGGGTTAATGAAGCAGAGAGATCAAATCTCAAGTCCTGTGCTTCTGTTTCCAGGTACAGATCTATGAGCTGGAAGAACACAAGATAGAAACTTGGAGAGGTATGTAGAGAACTGGGGGTTGTAAAAGGAAAAAGGGATGGAGAGTTTCCTTGGAAATGGTTTTCCATACCGGTATTTTGTGAACCTCCCTTTTCCCTTCAGAGGTGTACCTACAGGATTCCTTCAAACCACTCGTCTGCATTTCTCCTAATGCCAGGTGAGTTCCAGCTACCCATTTGTCCAGAAGGGGAAGAGCCTTGCCACCAGGGTAGCTAAAGCCCTAGATACCCAAAGATCCAGGGGCAGAAGAGAAACAATACTCTCCTCCCAAACACACACACATTCACACACTCTATAGGTCGGTTTGAACACTGCTCCCCTCTCCCAATCATCAGTTTTCCCTGTTTATAAATACACTCTTAGAAGCTATTTACTCAGCTCAAGCTCAGCACTGTGGGACTTATCATTATCCCCCACCTTCCCACAGCTTGTTCGATGCTGTCTCTTCATTAATTCGAAACAAGATCCACAGACTGCCAGTTATTGACCCGGAATCAGGCAACACTTTGTACATCCTCACCCACAAGCGCATCCTCAAGTTCCTCAAATTGTTTGTAAGTGTCCTCAGCCTGGTTTTTACTTTTTTTTTTTTTTTTTTTTTAAGAGAGACAGAGAGCAGGGGAGGTGTGGGGGCGGATGAAGAGGGAGAAAGAGAATCTTAAGCAGACTCCACACCCAGCACAGAGCCTGACACGGGGCTCGATCTCATGGCCCTGAGATCGTGACCTGAGCTGAAATCAAGAGTCAGAAACTTAACTGACTGAGCCACTGGGTGCCCCTGGTTTTTACTTCTTATATACTGGGTTGAAGGGGTATCCAAGGGTGGTGTGGGGGTTCTTGAAGATGAAGCTGATGGTTCTCTCCTCAGATCACTGAGTTCCCCAAGCCAGAGTTCATGTCTAAGTCTCTGGAAGAGCTACAGATTGGCACCTATGCCAACATTGCTATGGTCCGCACCACCACGCCTGTCTATGTGGCTCTGGGCATCTTTGTTCAACACCGAGTCTCAGCACTGCCAGTAGTAGATGAGAAAGGTGAGAGAGTACGCAGAACGAGAGGGAAGCCTCCAGGGAAGCCGGGGTGGTTGGTTCTGGGAAAATCTGCTGTCCCTCAGCTCAGCCTGGAGGGTGATGCTATAGGCAGGGGGAGCCTTGGATGCCAGATCCTCCTTGCTGATCTGCCTCTGTCCCCCTAGGGCGTGTGGTGGACATCTACTCCAAGTTTGATGTTATCGTGAGTGATTGCGGAGGGGCTGGGAGGTAGGGAAAGGGGCGGGGTGTTGAATGTGGAGAGGGAGAAGAAGAGAGTCTCTTCTGGGACCTAAGGGTTTTAGAAGCTTCTAAGCTTTCAAATCCAATTTGAAAAGGAATGAGTTGGGTGTGGCTTGTGGGCAAGGCTAACAACTGCCCTGAATCCCTCTGGCGCGGTTGGGTGGACTCAGGGTTTGGGGGCTGGCTTCCTTCCCTGCAAGCACCTTCCTCTCTCTCCCCAGAATCTGGCAGCAGAAAAGACCTACAACAACCTAGATGTGTCTGTGACCAAAGCCCTACAACATCGATCCCATTACTTTGAGGGTGTCCTCAAGTGCTACCTGCACGAGACTCTGGAGACCATCATCAACAGGCTGGTGGAAGCAGAGGTAGGGAGGCCACTGACTCAGAAGGAGCTGAGGGGAGCAGCTTTGAGTGTGGGGTTTGGCAAGGTGGGTAGGGGTTGAAGGGCTCATCCTAACTGAGGCCATCACTAAACATCCCTTTTCTCCCTTGTTGCTCTGTGCAGGTTCACCGGCTTGTTGTGGTGGATGAGAATGATGTGGTCAAGGGGATTGTATCACTGTCTGACATCCTGCAGGCCCTGGTGCTCACAGGAGGAGAGAAGCCCTGAGCTGGGGAAGGGGTCAGGCAGCACCAGGGGATATGCCCCACTCACTGCCTGCCCAAAGTTCTAGGAACCACAGGTGAAACCTTGAGAGAATTGTGACTCTCTTCCCTGCTCGGGAGCTGGGGAGGGTGCGGGGGGAGGAAGGAGAATGGATTTTTAGCTGTCCTTATCCTCATGCATACAGCCTAGCCCATCCTAGCCCCAGCCCTCTTAGATGTAGCCCCCTTTCTGAGTGAATGATGGGCTGTGTGCCCCTCAGGCTAATTCTGATCTCTGAGAGATCCCCAGACCTCACCCAGCCTTTGCCTCTCTCTCTGCCCTGACTCCACCCTAAGATAATAGCACAACAAAACTCTTCCTAAGATATTTTTATTCATCCTGTTTCATGCTATATGGAGGAGGCTGAGTCCATTTAGTGACATTTCTTCCCATAATGGGAGTGGGGAGGATTGTGGGGAGGAGGGCCTTTGGGTTCCTGTGCTATGTGCATATGAAGGGAGATGGGGGTTAGGTGGAGGAGGAGGGCAGAGTGATTAGCTGAGGTTATTGCTTTTCATGGCAAACCTAATTAAAATGACAGGAACCTCTTCATGGTGTTGCTTGATTGTTTGATTCTTGTAGTTGATAGACACTACTGCTCCAACCAGCCTACCTCACATGGCCTCTTCAACTCATTACTCACAACAACAGGAATAACGGCACACACACATACACACACATACATATGTAAAACTGTGTCAGACACCATGCTCGGTGCTTTACATCTATTTGTTCATTTAAGCCTCAGAACAACAGTAGATAGGATTCCAATTTTACAGATTAAAAAAACAAAAACAAAAACTGAGGCAGAGAGGCTAAGTAACCGGCCCAACGCCACACAGCTGGTAAAATGTAGAGCTAGGATTTGTACCCAAACAGTTTGGCCCCAGAGCTCCTGCTCTTTACCACTACACTAGACTTACTGGCTTTCCAACTCTCCATTCATAACTGTTTCCCACCCTATTCCCAGCAGTTCTCCTTATTACCTCGCTTTCTCCTCTGCCTGAATCATAGCTGGGACCCCAGGAAAATCTCCTAACAGCGTTAGGTTTCCAGAGAATAGAGAGACTGAGGGTCTCCTGGAGGCAGAGAGACATGCCACCATCATCAACTTTTCTTAGTCAGGGAAGGTTGGACTCTGTGTTTGAATTTTGCTGAGCTGGCACTGTCTTTGAACCTACAAAATGCCTTACCATTCTTCCAAGGTGAGAATGAGCTGGGGGGTCGGGGAGCAGACTCTACCTGTGCTGAAACCATGTGAGCCAAAATAGTCAGCACCAAATACCATAAGGACTGCTAGACAGTTGGGCCTGAGCCAAATTTTGGGTACCATCTCACCACTGACTTGCAGGTTTGATACCATTTCCTATCCAAGACCAGAAGCAATCTCAGAGTACCTCCTAGCCCCTACCTAACCTCTCCCTACCTACGAATTCTGAGGAACCCTGCCATACCATACCGGTTCCTCCAAAGTAGGCTTCCTCATGGCTCATGGGGAAAAGTGTCAAGGCAGCTGCCAGGGCTGCCCTCCTGGCTTTGGAGAAAGCCCCTGCTTCTGCATTCACCTCTTCACAGCTCACAGCACATTCCCAGACTTGGGGGAGGGAGGCTTCCAAGTTATTAGAATTAGGGTATGTTTATGTGTGTGGGGGTGAGTGCATGGTGGAAAGGACAGATGTCGTCTTATGTCACATTCCATCATGGAGGGTTTGTCTAGGGAGGAGGCAAGGGCTTTAAAAAGCCCTAGGACTCTAGGGGGACCTGGGTAGAAGGAAGCACCTTCAAGCAAAGAGCCACCAGAGTGCAGCTGGTAGGTGTGTAAAGTGGGGGAGGGGAGTGTTGTCAAATGGTGGGAATAGGGGCTGTTTGGGTTATCTCTAAAGGTTCATATTAGGGAGCAGGGGGCCTGGGTTTGTTTGCTTTGGTTCTCATGAAGTCAGTCTCTGCCCCCACAACAACCCTCCTGGCCCCATCCTCTTAAAAGGAAGGGTCTGTACCCGAAGGGCTGCATGATCTTCTGCCTCTCCCATTCTCCCCTAAAACCCAACCCATCAGTCTCAAAATCTGAGGATGGAGCAGAAAGAAAGACAAGGGACAAAATTAAAGAGCCTCATAGCCTATTCTTACCTATTCCTCTCAAAAGAGGGAAATTATCCCTTCTTCCTCAGGAACCATTGCCATACACACTCTTCTCCCACCTCCCTGCACCCCTCCCCTCCACTGGAGCTGCTGCCATGGTTGCCAGGCATGGTTGCTAAGTCTCTGCATGGAAGGGTTGGCGTGGGCTGTGCTGCCACCAACATTACCATGGTGAATCAGGGGACACCTGGTATAGGCTTGGGGGGAGGGATCATGGGGATGTAAGCAACACCCTCTGCCCCTGGGACAGAATGAGTGGAAAAGGTGAGCATCTTGAGCACCACTTCAGGTGGGGGCTAAGTGAGCTAGGCATTGTGGTAGTAGTGATGATGGGGAGCTCTACGCTAGGAAACGGGGGCCACTTTTATCATTTCAGTTGCTAGGGGATGGTTTTCCAAGGGAGCACGCCATTCTTCCTCCATCCGTTCTGAAAGGGTGCAAATACATAAGTCCCTTAGTCTGTCCTCCATAAGGCTGAGCAGAGCTGTGTGGGCACAGAACAGTATGACCCCCAAATCCTGGCTTCTGGATTGGGGGAGAGAGCCTGCTGCGGGGAGAAGGCTCCATAGGTGCCCAAGGACAAACATCTAGAATAGGAGCGTGGGACAGTTCGGATGGCCAAGACAGACTGCTGTGTCCTACCAGCAGCCCTGGGCTGCAACACTGAGAGGGTAAGGAGTTAAAGGTGTGGGGGTCACCCTGTCTGAGCTTGGGGGAGGCAGCTCTCCCCCAGAGTCACATAAAAGCTGCGTGAAAGCTACCGCCCCCTCCCTCCACCGCATGGAAGCTGGTTACTCATCTCTGCACCCGAACAGTCCCTGCCGCTAAAAATAGACCCCCTGCACCCCAACCCCATGGAAACCAGCAGAGAGTGGCAGGCAGGGACCTTGAGTTCCATTGCCGTCACCTCCTGAAGTCCGAGGCAGGAAGTCAGTGGCTGAACCCTGGTGGTGGGGCACCCCGACAAGCAGAAGAGTGAAGGGTTAAAACGACAGGAACGTTGAAGAAATGGGGGTGGGGGAAGGGCACCGTCAGCTTGGCAAAAATAAGTCCCCTGCCCACTCGCGCAGGTCCCATCAGGCTTGGGGGACATGAGCAGTGGGAAGGGGCGCCCAATCCCGGGCCCCAGGGGGCGGCCGTGCACATGGGGGAGGTAGCAGCGCGGTGCCGTCCGCGCCGCACCGTGTCACATGCGCGCGCGCACACACACACAGACAGGCACACACGTGTGCCCGGGTATATATAGTCCCCAGTCTCTGGGCCCGTCGCTCTGCAGTGGGCGCCGGCTCCTCGGGCTGGGAGGGGGCTCTCGGGGCGGGTGGGAGGGTGGGGGGCCGGGGTGGGGTGGGGCAGGATGCTGGATGGCCAGCTATTCTCCGAGGGGCCCGACAGCCCCCGGGAGCCCCAGGATGAGGAGTCTGGCAGCTGCCTCTGGGTGCAGAAATCCAAGCTGCTGGTGATCGAAGTGAAGACTATTTCCTGTCATTATAGTCGCCGCGCCACTCCTCGACAGCCCATGGACTTCCAAGCCAGCCACTGGGCCCGTGGGCCCCAGAGCCGCACGTGAGTGAAGGAGGGGTGACGGGTGACGGGAAGAGAGCGGTGGGGCGGGGAGTGGGGTCCGGACCTCCCCGCAGGCACCAGCCAGTGCTGCTGGCCCCCTTTCTCTTTCCCACGCCTCCCCCTACCGCATCCCGAGGGCTGGGGCCTGACTCTTCCCGCATTGTTTTGGGGGGCAAGAGTGGGTGTGAGAAAGGGCAGGAGGTGAGATGGGGCAGACGCTGTTAAAGTGTGCATGGAGAGATGGTGAGGAGTCCGGCTTCGACTTCAGCCCTAACATATACGCACGTGCACACGGGCACACACTCACACACACCCCTCCACACGGCTGCCCCAGATGGTCTCCAGTGCTCCCAGCTCCCCGGACCTCGGCTCCCTTCCCCCACAAACTGCTCACCTGGGTTCCTGCTCATTGTCCCAGGTGTGGGCCGCGCCCGGGATCCCCTGAGCCGCCGCCCCGCCGTCCCTGGGCCTCCAGGGTGCTGCAGGAGGCGACCAACTGGCGGGCGGGGCCCCCGGCCGAGGCCCGAGCCCGGGAGCAAGAGAAAAGGAAAGCGGCATCGCAGGAGCGGGAGGCCAAGGAGACCGAGCGAAAAAGGCGCAAGGCTGGTGGGGCCCGAAGGAGCCCCCCCGGTCGGCCCCTCCCGGAACCTCGGAACGCCCCTCGGGTGGCCCAGCCTGTAGGGCCCCCAGCTTCCTCACGACCCGAGCGCCTGGGGCCGGCGGGGCGACCGCCCCGTCCATCCGCGCAGCCGCAGAGCGACCCAGGGGCGGCGTGGGCGGGGCCCTGGGGAGGTAGGCGGCCAGGGCCCCCCAGCTACGAGGCTCACCTGCTGCTGAGAAGCGCAGCCGGGACAGCCCTGCGACGACGCTGGGACCGCCCGCCACCCTACGTGGCTCCACCTTCTTACGAAGGCCCCCACAGGACCTTGGGGTCTAAGCGAGGCCCCGAGCCCTCCCAGGCTCCAGCCTCAGCAGCCTCTGCTCCGACTCCGGCCAGGACAGAGGGAGGGTGCACAAAGAAGAGGCTGGATCCTCGGATCTACCGGGACGTCCTCGGGGCTTGGGGTCTCCGACAGGGGCGGGGTCTCTTGGGGGGATCCCCAGGCTGTGGAACAGCCGGGCCGAGGCTGGAGTCCGGCAAGGGGGCCGCGGAGAAAAGCCTGGGGCTGGCCACTGCTGGCCTGAATAGTGGAAGCGACGGCCATCCCCGAGCCAAAGCTGCTGGGAGCCCAGGCACGGAGACAGCTCCCGGGGGGTTGGCCACTGCGACTCCCAGCCCCCCGCGTCCCGCCCCCAGGTCCAGGCCCCATTTCAAGGGCTCCGGGGAAGGGAAAGAAAATAGGGAACGGGGCTGGCTCCCCAAATGCTGGATTCCCTCCCTTAAAAAGCAGCCGCCCCGACATAGCCAGACCCTCCCCAGACCCTGGGCTCCAGGAGGCACGGGGTGGAGAGAGTCCTTAGGTCATAGAGAGGGGGCCGGACCTGAGACCTTGGAGGGTTGGAAGGGGACCCGCCGCGCCCACACCCTGCCCCGCAGTTCCCGCGGCCGTGCTCGGGGAGAAGGCGTCTTTGTCATTGACGCCACGTGCGTGGTGATACGGTCACAGTATGTTCCAACCCCTCGAACCCAGCATGTACAGCTTTTGCCCGATGGGGTGCCGCGCGTCGTGGGGGATGCCCCTAATCAACCGAAGCCCAACAAGGAGGAGGGCGAGGGAGCCGCGGCCTTTCCCCACCCTTGGCAAAAACTGCTCTTGAGCAGTCGCCTTTCACACCAGTTCGTTGGGGGGCGCGGGTTCGAAGCCGAGGGCGGGAAGCCCGCGGACTCCTCCTTGGAGGAGCGCGCCTCCCGCATCCTTGGGCTCCCGGTTGGCGAAGTAAACCTTCAGGACGCCCCCTCGCCGCCAGGTAGCCCAGAGCGCTCAGCCTCAGGCCCAGCGGCTTCAGGAGGCACGGTCAGTGCCGAGGGCTCGCAGCAAGTGGCGGCGGTCCCACGGCGCGCGGCCGGGGGCTGGGCGCGGACCCCAGGGCCCTACGCCGGGGCCCTGCGGGAAGCCGTATCCCGCATCCGCCGTCACACCGCCCCAGACTCGGACTCGGACGAAGCTGCGGAGCTCAACGTCCACAGCGGCTCTTCTGATGGAAGCGACACAGAAGCCTCGGGCGCCTCCTGGCGAAATGAGCCGCCCCGGCCCGGGGAAGACGGGAAGACAGCCGAGCTGAGCGACAGTATCCGAGAGATTCTAGATGTCATCAGCCGAACGGAGGAGGCCCTCTTCGGGACGAGGGACACTAAGGGGATCCCACAGGGAAATAGGGAGCGGCAGTGACAGGCCCTTTCTTGTATTTGTGTTCCCCACTTTTCCATCCCTGGGCCCACTGGTCCTCTTTCTTCCTCACAGACTTCCTTGTACCCCCTTACCCAGAGTCGTTCCCATACTTGAAATAGAAGCCACCCAAATGAAAGGAAAGGGAACATATGCCAATTCGTGATTTCTTTCTTTCCTTTTCTCCCTTCCTTCCTTCCTTCCTTTCTTTCTTTCTTTCTTTCTTTCTTTCTTTCTTTCTTTCTTTCTT
>NW_023270314.1:28357304-28457317 GCF_011800145.1 Mirounga leonina
CTTTCTTTCTTTCTTTCTTTCTTTCTTTCTTTCTTTCTTTCTTTCTTTTTTTTTCTTTCTCATGACAGGTGAGGATGAGCAGTAGACTTTAATGCCTGCTCCATTCAGGGCACTGGGGGAAGGTCTTCAGCAGGGGTTAGATGCACTAGGTGTGGAGCAGAGTAGGTGGCCTAGCCAGGATCAGGCGGAAGGCAGGGATGTTATAGTCATAGGGCAACTTTAGGGCAGGATCTTGGGGCTTGGAGGGAGAAAGTGATGGCGAGGCTTCTGACTGAGGTGACCAGGTGACATAGAGGCCCTTGGCAGAAGAGGAAGGGATCCAGATACAACCAGCAAAACAGGAAGAGGGCTCACTTTGGTGTCACACGCCTTGGGATAAGTTCATCCCTGATGCTTTGGATCCTTGGGGGCGGCTTTTATCTCACCCTCTCCTCCACAGGCCAAGAAAGAGAATTGGGAATAAATGAACAGAGTCTGAGGGTCCCTCAGATGGCTTCATTGTCACCTGCACTCATTCTCCATATTCAAGAGACTGTCCAGGGTTTGCAGAAGATCTGAGCAAATGGGTACGGGCTTCTATCCCAGTCTCTTAGGTTTGGGTGAGGGCTCCTCAAGGCAGAGCAGGATGGTGGCCTTGTCACTGTCCCCGGCCTGTGGTGGTCCGAGCTGGGGAGGGAAGGCAGCCAGTGAATCAGCTTGGGACCTCCTTAGGCCTCCCCCCTTCTCCTCCTCCCCAGTGTTCCTTAGTGATGCTCTGAATCGTTACAACGATTTCCCACCCCGGTGGCATCACTCATCTGAAAGAACCCTGAAAATTTCTTGCATCTCTGCCTCTTCCAGAAACCTTGGCCAGGGAAGGAAGGGGGAGGTTGGTCCCAAAAAGCCTGTAAGTGTGGGGTGTGATACTCGCTGTAGCCACTACGGGGCGCGCGCAGGTCGCGGATTTCCCCGGTAGCTAATTCCCGAGTCCCCCCCCTACCCGGGCACTGCTAGTTAACCAGTTGATACCCAGTTACAGCGCGCGGGTCCCCCGTCTTGCCACCTCCAGCCGTGCGAGGTCCGGGACAGGCCTCTGGCCTTCTAGACCTCTGGAAGCGCGCGGAGCCCCTCTTTGTTACTTACCCATGCCAACCGGCTTGGGACCCAGACACTGAAGTCTTTTTTCTCTCTGATCTTGGACAGTTCTGTCTCTACTTACTAGCCATGTGAATTTGGCCAAATCACTTCACCTCCCTGAGCCTCAGTTTCCTCATCTGTCAAATGGGGGTTTATAAACACCTACCTCGCAGGGTTGTTGTGAGGATTTTATGCGATAATGTATGTAAAGCGCCTTGCACAGTGCCTGGCACACAGTAGGCGCTCAATAAATCTAAGCTTCCCTTTGTCCAATCTTGGCATCTTTTTCCTTTCACCGGCCCAGTCCCTCCCGTGTCCTTCCCCCCAGGGCTCCACTGTTTCTCCCCCCTCGGTGGGGGGCTGGGGGGACTCCTTTCTTTGATGGAAACTCCTGGCTCACCCCTGTCACCCCCAGTCGGACTTTTCCTTCCTTGCCCCCCGCCCCACCCCCGCTGACTCTTCCCACTGCCCTGGCGCACTCCCCCCACCCCCCATTCCGGGCAAGGGCTGAGTCAGCCTGGGTAAATTTAGCCGCTGACACGGCGGGCGCGGGGGCTTCGCCCAGACTCAGTCGCGAAGTCCTGGCCGGCCCGCCTCTGCCCCCATCCCTACCGAGTCACTCCAACTCCCGCTCAGCGCTCAGAGCCCCAGCCCCATTCTCAAGCCACTTATGATTTTGGTCTTCAGTTATCTTGATGTCACTCCCGACCCTCACCCGGAGAGATCAGACATGTCAGGACGGGTAGGAGAGAGCAGGACAGTTTGGGAGGTCGATGGGCTGGACCCTGCACTGGGGCAGGCTGACCTTGGTTCAGTGTGTGTGTGTGGTGGGGGTGTCCCTTTGGGCTTCTTAACCTGAGGGGAGAGCATTGATCAAAATTACCCTGGAGAGTCCAACCCAGAACCTGCCTGGGACCCACAACGTCAGGTTTCAAGTTAGCTCTTGCTGGAGGAAGTAAAGGAAGTGAGGTTCACCTTGGGCAGAGATCAAAGTTTCCTGAGGTCTGCCTACCTTCCACCTGCAAGTCTAACTACTGCCAATTCTAACTACTGAGCATTTACTGAGCACCTGAGAGGAAGCAGGCCCTGAGCTGGGCTCCAGGAAAGAGATGAGTAAGGCCTGCCTGCAATGGGGTGAAGATGAACACTCACCAATAATGATAGTAGTGAGCAGCGAGTGGTAAGTATTATAAGGAGTCAAACAAGGGAGATTGTATGGATTTTGTGAGATCAGGAAAGGCTCCCTGAAGGAGGTGGCATCTGAGATAGAATTTGGGGAAAGGAGTTCCAAGTAGAGGAAAGAGCAAAAATAGTCGTATGGATTGGGGGAAGCCGAGTATGTGTTGGAAATTACCAAACGGTCTGGTTAGACTGGAGTTGAGGGTACATTCTCAGGAGTGGAAACTGAGGACAGGCTGGGGTGAGCCTGGCCCCCTTGGGAGTGTGTGCCTTGGACCTCTGGGCTTGAGAAGAGAACGGACTTGAGGCCAGGAGGAAGACCGAGGAAGGCCAGGGCAGTGGTGAGAGCATCTGCCTGGATTTTGCTACAGCCCAGGGCCTCCAGGCTCTCAGGCTGGAAGAAGAGGTGAGCCGTATGCGTAGTGGAGGGGCCGGTCCTGTGGAGGGAGACCCCATCATACAGCCAAAGACTCTGTGAGGTGGAACACTCAGGAGGTCAGTTTCTAAGAGTTCACCCACACTACTACCATTATCGGAAAAACAGGGTAGTGTTGTGTTTAGAGCATGGACTCTGGGGCCTGGCAGCATGGGTTTAGATCTTGCCTCTACCTCACACTAGCTGTGTGACCTTGGGCAAATTACTCAATCTCTCTGTGTCTTAGTGTCCTTAGTTATAAGATGGGGTTATGAATAGTACTTTTTTCCTAGGCTTGTTGGGAGGACTAAATGATTCAATATGAAAAGCACTTAGAACAATGCCTGGTACATAATAAAGGATATACAAGTGTTAAGCTCTGATTATTATTTCTCTCTAGAGCTATTTCATTAGTATTGGGGGCATAAGAACAGGAGGCTGGGGGAAAGAAGTAGAGGTTGGGGAAGAAGAACAACAGGCAGCTGAGGCCAGGTCAAGAAGAGAAGGGAGCCCTGGGGTGGAGACACAGTCCCTTGAAAGGGTGGAGGATGTACAGGGAGGATTTGGGCAGTTAGGGTGCCAGGCAACACACCCTGCTTCCCCAGGACTTCCTTCGTCTTTGCCTAAGGGTGGAGTCAGCACTGGCTGCTAAAGATCTGGGGAGACAGGGACAGAGAGAAGGGGAGGGGTGACTGCAGGTCTGGGGGCCAGCCCTTGGTGAGCCATATCTCAGACTGGCCCTGCATGGCACTGTGGGTGGGAGGCTGGAGGCTCCCTGCTGCGAAAATGACTTCTAAATCTGGCTGTATCTGCCAGCTGGCCAGCCTCGAGACGGAGGCCACAACCACCCCCAACCCTGGGACAGCCTCCCGGGTCAGGTGTAGGGAGAGCAGACGCAGGAGGGCGTGGTCAGGATGGGGTAGCATCTCTCAGGTTAGCACAGGCCACTACCCTCCCAACAGCCCGGTTCTTCCCAGGGAAGCCCTTCTCTGTCCCAAATGGGGCCGGGTTAATATGGCTTCAGAGGGTCTAAGGGCCCCATCTCCTTTCGGACTCTCATGAGAGCCCTGGGACTTCCCTAGATCAGCCACAAATGGGCAACAGAGAACCAGGCCGTAAGTCTGGGACTTTAGGGGATTCGGGGTGAGGAGTGTGTATATGGGGTGTGAGGAGGAGAGGACCAGGAGAGACGGCTAGACATGAATACGCAGGGAGTGGGCAAAGTGTGTCTGTAGAGAAGGGTGAGCATTCCCTCAGTTACTCATCTGGTCACTCCTTCATTAAACTTGTATGCCAGGCTCCAGGGACACACAAGAGACTCAGACAGGGCTCCTATTTTCAGGGAGTGTCCAATCCAGGGTGTGTGTGAGACAGGGGAAGGGATATGGGAGAGGAAACCCACAAAATCATTACAGTCAGTGCAGGCTGTGCAACATAATATATGTTAATGAAGGCATTCCTGAGGATCTAGGCAAGCATGTAAGAAGGAGCAGTTCCCCAACTGTGAGTTACTTCTGGGGAGTAGGAGGTGAGTCACTGAGGGTGCACTTGTCGTGAAGGAAGGCTCAGTCTGGATATTGTCCCCTTGCCTATATGCCTTGCTTGGCAAGGAGTGGGCTTCCTCCCTTAAAGCCCCTGACACTACATAGCTTTGGAGGAGTCCTTTTAAAGAAGAATTGCTTCATCCATCCGTCTCTCCATGCATGCATGCCTCCATCCTTTTGTTCATCCATGCATGCATCCGCCCATCTATATATCCCACCTATCCATTTATCCATCCATCTACCAACCCCTCTGTCATCCATCCATCCATCCATTTATCCATCCATTCGTTCATCCACTTATTCATCCATCCATCCATCTCTTTCTTCTCTCTCTCTTTTTTTTTTAAAGATTTTGTTTATTTATTTGAGAGAGAGAATGAGATAGAGAGAGCATGAGAGTGGGGAGGGTCAGGGGGAGAAGCAGACTCCCCGCTGAGCAGGGAGCCCGATGCGGGACTCGATCCCGGGACTCCAGGATCATGACCTGAGCCGAAGGCAGTCGCTTACCCAACTGAGCCACCCAGGCGCCCCATCTCTTTCTTCTCTTAATGATGACATATGATGTGCCTAGCTCAGTGCTGCAAGGAATGCCAAGATCAACAAAACACAGAGCCCATGTCCTCAGGAAGGTAGAAGCCTAGTAAGAGGATAAGTAACTTACGCAGATAACCTTCCACGGGACAGCCAGTATGTGCTGTTAACCAAAGCCCTGCCAAGAAGCTGCTTCAGGAGGCAAGGCCATTTTGCCAAGGGAAATTAGAAGAGCTTAATGGAGGGAGGGACATTCCAGATGGGTTTCAACAGGGGGAGATGGGGAAGATGTGCATTCCAGGGTGTGGGCAAAGGTAGAGAGGTGGGAAAGCACAAAGCCTTCACAGGGAACAGAGGCCCTGGGGAATGCAGAGGTGCGGGATCCTAGAATGAAGTGTGTGAGCCAAATCATGAAGCGCCTCTGGAAAGCAAGGATAAAAGTTGGAGATTTAGTGAAAGGAATTGAGGAAGGGAAGAGGGAAGTTTTTGAGCTGCTAATGTCCCCATTGCCTCCTCAACACCTATATCATTGTTTTCTCTACTGACTGATTATGACCTTTGTTGGTCTTTTTAGGCTGTAGAATCCCCTGCTGGACCATGAGCTACTCAAGGTAGCGCCTTTGGTTTAGCTCTGTATCCCCTACAAGCTTGGCCCGGAGCAGGCGCTCGGCAAATGCTAGCAGAAGGTGGGAACAAATGGTAAAACTGCGTAACAGGAACACTGGTACAGCAACGCAGCCTCAGATATACAGGAGGAGAGGGGGCTGCGGCCTGGTGTTCCCACCCCCCAGCATAGGGAAGAACCCCGCTTTCTTTGCCCGAGTCTCTTCAGGAGCTTCTCCAAGAGGCACCACAAGGTGGCGCCGTTCCAACTGTAGCGCTGCATTCTGCCAAGGTCCTTAAAATGTTTGCAGTTGGAGGAGTGCCCATCCAAGAACTGTCCCTGGATGGTCTAGACACTTCCTTCCAGCAAGTGCTGAGACAGAATAAAAAGGCTGAGTGCAGCTATGGGAAAGAAGAGCCAACATACCCCCAGCTCCAATGTAAGAACTGGCCTCATCTATCCATCCATTCGCCGGACAATACCTACTATGTGTCAGGTACAGTGTTAGGCTCTTGGAAAAACAACAGTGACCAAGACATAGTCCCTGTCCTCAAAGAGCTCAGTTAGAGTCCTAATCAAAAACCAAATCTTCTTTTGCCTGCTTTCTCTCTCTTTTACACACACATACACACACAGATGCACACACACACCTGTTCCCAAGGCCAATTCCCTTGACCTGGGAAGCCATCTCCACGTGAAATCTACTCTCCAGCACTGCCCACCCCCTCCAAATCCACGTTTCTCCCTAAGGTTGCTGCATGGCCACATAGATGTTCCTTCCTGGGGTGACTCCTCTTGCCTTATCCGAGCTCCCTGACCAGCCCTTTCCTAGTCTCTCTTCCAACCTCCCCCATCATACCCACAGCCATGCCGCCAGCTCTGGAGGCTCTAGGGACCTCCTGAGAGTATGCCTGGTATGGATTAGGGCCTCCCAATCTTCTACAACTCTGGAGGCTACAGGAACATGAAGGTGGATCCACAGAAAGGCCCTATGAGACCCTGGTGTCACCAGCCCAGAGATGAGGAGTTGCAGAGTCCAGAAAACCAAAATCTCAGAAACATGCCCCTCTAGGGCCTGGGGGCTCTGCCAGCCAAACCTGTCCCCAGACAGGCTGCCTTCCTTTTCTCATCTACTTTGGGGGGACCAGGCTTCTCCCTAGCTCCAATTCCATAATGGTGGCTGTGGGAGACACTGGTTGGGAGGTGAAGCATTGTGGGACATTGTCCACTTTCCCAACATGCTCTAGGGCCCAACTTAGCCCTTGGCGGGTTTGGGAGAAGAGAGGAGGGAGGGTTGGTGCTGAGAGTGGGAGCCGGGCCCATCGAGGTCCCGGGAGTGAATGCCGCATTGTTGGCCAGGCCAGAGTCACAGATAATTACCTCAATTAGTGACAATGGGAGAGTAATAAATACAGGCTTAGTGTCTCCTACCCCACCAGGGCTCCGAAGATTAATCCAGGCTGACGGGCGGGCCCTGAAAGGCGTGATGGACAATTCATTAAACTCCCCAAATGCCGCACAACCTGGGCGTGAAGGCTGAGTTAGCCCCCTGGGGGCTGCGCCTTTGTCCTGATTGTGTGTCTCCGCCGCAGCCGAGCCGGGCAGCCCCCAGAGAGCGGGGAGGTGAGTGGGGCTCCCCCAGCCCGGCCAGGCGGCGGGAGGATTAGGCCTCGGTCCGGCCCTGGTTGCCCTGGCACACCAGCCCGGCCGGGCTGGAATGTCCGTGGGGGGGAGCAGGCCGAGCGGAGGGGCGGGGCCGACAAGGTGGGGTAAGGGGGGCACACAAAACCGGGGGCAGGAGGAGTTAATTAGACGCCAGCCGAGGAGGGCGAGGGGCCACAATAGGGCCGAGGGGCCGCCAGGGACGGCCCCTTCACTTCCGAGGATTAATAGGGAGGAGGGAGAGGGGAGGGGTTCAGCCTTGGGGGAGGAGAGCTGGAAGCTTCCCAGGGTGGCACTGCCCCCTTTTGCCCAGCTTGGCACCTACTTGGCAAGTGGCTGGGAAGCAGGAGGCTCTGGCAGCCTGGACAGGTGCCCCCCAGGATCCCACAGAATGGCTCTTTCTTCCTGGCATGGTGCCCGCGTTGGGAGATGACTGGGCAGCGAGGAGAAGAAGGACCCGTCATTTATCGGGGGACTAGTGGGAGCAGGAATGTTTGAGGGCCCTGGTTCTCAACATCCCCCACCTCCGCCAACCTGCTCTGAGGCAGAACCAGGAGCCTAGAGCTTTACCCTTCCTGGTGAGCCTGCCAAGTTCAAGCCCAGCAGTCCCTAGGGAGGGCCGGCGCTGATGTGAGCACATGGGAGGGAGTCGGGCCTGCTGTGAGTGCACGCACGTACGCGTGCACACGCTTGTGTGCGTAGGTGTGCTTGGGCACGCGGCCTGGGGCTCAGCAGGCCCAGCAAATGCCCGTTGAATGGACCTCGGCTTTGCTGAGAGTAAGCGAGTGTGAGAAAGAAGTGGTGCTGAGCTGCACTGTGACCCAGGCTGGCGTTGGGCCCTCTCCTTCTGAGGTCCCCGCCGAGGCCGGCAGGGGAGGGAGGGATGGAACCCCACCTCTGAGCAGATGAGCCAGTGTCCAGGAGAAATGAAGTGGTGGTGGTTCCTTCCCTTTGAAAAGGGCAAAAAAAAAAAAAAAAAAAAAAAAAAGTGCAGTAGCCTCTCGGAAGCCCCACTTCCTCCTGGGCCCCAGGAGCAGGGCAGCCCTGGCCCCTCCCTAGGAGCCACCGCACCCTATCCCCTCCCGGGGAATGACAAGGGAGCGAGTTGGCGGCAGTTCCCCGGGCATATTTATAACCTGCTGCTCGCTCACCAGCGTCTGCTTTTAGCCCAGACGGGGGAGGGGGCAGGGGGGTGGTCTGTCTCATGCTGGGCGCCCCGGCTGGGTGTGGAAAGAGTGAGTAAGGGTGAGTGGTGGGCAGCTCTGTATGGATATTCCTGCTCACACCACAGCCAAACAGCTTATTTTCTCATTTTGTTATTTTTCTCCCTCTGGCCTGGAGAGGAGGACTGAGCCAGCCTGGGGGGGGGGGTGCCTAGACCCTGGGGTATTTGCAGCCCCACTGACAGGGTTTTTCCAGGGTGCGTGTGGCAGGCTGTGTGTGGTGCCAGCTCGCTGCCCCCCTGGGGATTGTGCAGGTCTGCCCTCTCGGTCCTCTCAGCTTTTCCGCTCCCCCCAGGATATTTCAGGACTAGCGCCTCCCTCGCTCGCTGAGGCCACCCGTGTGTCCGGGGTCCCTGACAGCCTCAGGTCCCCCTGGCTGTGTGGCACCCGGCACCTGAAGCTCGGAGGTGGGTGGAAGGATAACCTGGGCGGATGGGGCAGAGCCGGGGCGTCGGGTCCATTCCTGCCAGCGCTGTCCTATGGCGACCTCCCTAGGCCCAGCCCTCCGTGACGATGGCCCAGGTGATCAGAACATCAAAAGGATTAGCTTCGGGGCACCCGGGTGGCTCAGTCAGTTAAGCGTCTGCCTTTGGCTCAGGTCAGGATCCCAGGGTCCTGGGATAGAGCCGGTGTTGGGCTCCCTGCTCAGCAGGAAGCCTGCTTCTCTCTCTCCCTTTACCCCTCCTCCCTGCTCATGCTCTCTCTCTTAAATAGATAAATAAATAAATAAATAAATAAATAAATAAATAAATAAATAAACAAACTTTAAAAAAAATTAGCTTCTACATAATGCTTTGTAGATCCTATCTCCGTTTGCTTGTCCCCCCCGTTTTTCTTAGTGCATGGCCCCTCAAGGGCCCAGCCTTATTCTGCACTTCCCTACCCACTGTGAAGTCCCAGCCCCTGGAAGTGAAGGGCCTCCATGCAGCGGGCTTGAATATGGGAGTCTGTGCTTAAACCTCATGGGTGTGCAGACGGCTTTACACTTCACTGAGCCTTCACTTCGCTCCCCTATTACTCTGACAGTATGTGTCGATGTGCTTGATTCCCTGGCCACACCATAAGCTCCTCCAAGTGGGCACTAGCTCATACAGCCCTGTACCCCAGCGTCTGGCATATGCCTGGTGCAGAAGACGTGTCGGCAAATGTTCAAATGACCCTAGTTTTCATAAACGTGATCTCATCTGAACCTCCTCACTTTCCGGAAGGAGAAGATTCGGTACTGACAACCATCCCTGTTTAATAGACAAGGTAACTGAGGTTGAGAAAACAACAGATTTGGTAAAAGTCTAATTAGGACCAGAACAGGATTCATTGCTCCCCTTTACCCTTCCTCCAGCTCCTATGTGTCAGTTCGACTCAGAGGCCCCAGCTTCTGGGCCTGAAAACTGATACCAGTTCCAGCTCTTGGATTTAGGAGTCAGGTGAGAGTGGTCGGGGACAACGGCCAACCCCTCAGCTCCCCAGCCGCTGCTTCTCCCCAACTCTGGGCATTGTCCAGCAGGGGCCAAGCCCCCTTTCCGGCCTCTGGCAGCCCATTAGTTTCTTGCTTTGGTAGCTGGGGATCTAATAATTCATTGAATTATAGACTGGATATTCTCTGCAGGGGGTTCTTTACTGGAAACCCAAGGCTTATGAGGTGTCTTCTACTCTGGATCAATAAGTTTTCTATTCCTCCCCCTCCACTGCCCATCAGAGCTGAGCTGGTGCTGGCTTGGCAGATGGAGAGAAAGGGAAAGGGATGTCCGTTGCAGGGTTGAGCAGCTCCTGGCTCCACTCCCCTACCCCCACACATACCCCAAAGGCCAACAGGGGTCAGAGTTCACATATCCAGGGAGAGGTGGGAGGCAGCAACAACAGTAAAAGAGTCCTGGGGAGAGTGGGAAATTCTCCAGTCGTCTGGGATCAGTTGTTGCCCTTAGGGGGTGGGGTGCTTCATAGCTCCCCCTGCCTTTTAGGTCCTCCCCTGGGGGAAAGTGTTAGGATTAGGGATAGGCATTAGAGCTTAGGAAGGGGTTAGTGTTTGTCTGAAGTTAGGGTTAAGGCTAAGGTTAGACCTAGACCTAGGGATGGGGAGAGGATTAGGGTTAGAGATAGGTTTAGGGTGTGGGCAGGATTAGTACTCCTGCCCACTCCGATGAATGTGCGCATTGGAAGTATCTGTGTTATTAGTAACAGTCCTCTTTCAGGCTCTTTATGGGAATGGCTAACTTAATGGTTCGGTTATGGACCATACTTGGGTTTCCTTTTGGTTACATCAGTTTAAGCCCTAGCCTCTGTTTGGTTACATCAGTTTAAGCCCTAGCCTCTGTTTGGTTTCCGGCCCTCCAGCTCCCTTCTGCTCCCCAACCATCATCCCTGAGATTTTGGGTCCAGGACTAGAACCCATCATGTTACCTAGATCCTCCCGAGCCCAGGTTTGGGAGCTGGAGTCCTAATAAGGTGTTTCCTTGTCTTGGGGAGGGACGTGCCTTCCCCACCGCCCCATGCCCTGACCACAGGTGAAGCAAATAGGCTTCAGGGACCAAAAGCTCTACAGCAACACCTTTTCTGCTTGGATTTCTCTTTCTTCTTTGGTTTCTTCTCACAACACGGTCATGGCTATCACTCAGTTGTGGCTATTTTCACAACTCCAGATGGGAAAGGCAGGCTCAGAGCTTGTTTGTCTGTTTGTTTAATCCCCATTTAGCAAGGGATGAAACTGAGGCAGTTTGGACTTGCCCGATATCACACAGCCAGTTGGTGTTCGAATAGGAAGAAGAATCCTGCAGGGTCTCTTGGCTCCTGACTAGGTTCTTTTGGAGACCTGGATCCCCAGTGGCCTCATTAAGGTCATCCAAGGGTCAGAACCTTAGGGTCCTCTTGCAGGGCCAGGACACCAGTCCCCCAACAACATATCCTATTTGTTTAAGAGAAGTAAGCAATGGTGTGTTCTGGGTTCAAGGAAAAGCCACCAAGTCATCGATAAAAATAGAGATTTTATTCTGCAGAGGAAGATACTACATTGGTGGGGGCGAGGAGCCACTAATAGCTACAATGCAAGGAAATACTGATTCCGGTAGGCAACAGCATCTTTGAGAAATTGGAGAGGAGAAGAGGGAGCAAAAAAGGCTGGAGAGCAAAAGGAGAGAAGAAGGGAGAGGAGTGGGGTGGGGTGGGGTGGAAGTGGTCTCTGCAAGCCAGGCTGGAACCCAGCACAATAAATAGTTTTATTTACAACAACCAAACTCGTGGCTTTGTATCCACGATTCAGTGCAAATTATTTACACACTGATGAGGAGGCAGGACAGGAAGGGGTAGGAGGTGCCCGAGGGAGGCATGGCTCACAGCTGTTCAGTGGCTCCATGACAGAGGCTGGGAGAATGGGGGTATTTCGGCTGGGTCCCCCAACCTCATTTTCCACATCACCACAGCTGCCCTTTCACCCTGGCACCTCCTGGTTCGGCTGCAGGTGGGGAGGAGAAAGGCCCCGATGCCCAGGTGTGTGTTCAGGGTCTGAGCCCTTGGCAGGAGAATGGGAAGGGCACGAGCGGACCTGGAGAAAAACTGAGGATAAAGGCGAGGGAGAGAGGCAAGGAGGTCACCGGCGCGGTGGAGGAGGCCGAGCCACACGGTCAGCAGCTGACCCCCACGGGGGAGGGAACGAATCCTTCTCTCACCTCGGGGCCAAGCAGGGGGCAGTGCAACAAGGGGTCTCCCGGGACAGGGAGGGAGGTAGGTCCGGGGCAGGTCCGTCAGGATGGCAAGAGGGTTCGTGCCGGCCCAGGCAAGTGGTTTCAGGAGTCCGCAGGCAGGAGGAGGTGGGAGAAATGATGGCGGACGCAGGAATCCCGCCGAGCGTGGCTGGAGGGGCCGGGTGGGGGCGTGTGCGGCACTGTTTGGAGGTGCGCGAGAGGAGCGCGCTCCCGGGCGCGAGCGCCGCGGGCTTTCACAGACACTCGTGCAGTACGCGCGTGTGCGTGCAGTTGCGGCAGCTGACGTGGCAGCACCAGTGGAAGGTGCAGTTGCAGCGCTCGGTGACGCGCTGTGTGCGCGTGCGGTGGCCGCGGCCACAGCAGAGCAGCTCGCAGCCGTCCAGCGCGGGCGACGAGCTGTTGCAGGCGCGCCCCGCCGTGCCGGCCGTCCCCAGGCGTCCGCTGTACGTGCAGAAATTGGGCGATTTCTCAAAGTAGACCAGGTCGTGGGGGGAGGGCGGCTTGTGCGCGGGGTCTTCGGGCTCCAGGCGCAGCAGTTCTGCCCGCGAGGCGCGGTTGCTGCCGCGGTTGCCGTAGAGGACGCGCGAGGCGCCGTCGAATCGGTCGCGCAGCACGTCGCCCACGGCGCGCAGCGTGGGCAGCCGCATCCAGCACGTGCGCACCGTGCACGAGCCCGACATCCCGTGGCACTTGCACTCCTGGCGCATCTCGGAGAACACGGTCTGGGAGGAAGCGGGGGGGGGGGGGGGGGGGAAGAAAGGGTGTCCCAGGGTGGTCACAGCCAGAGCCACCATCCCAGATACCGCCTCCTCCCGGACCCTGCCAGGACCTCCGCGAAGGCGGAAGGGAGGAAGGGGAAGGGAGGCGCGAAATGTCGCGCAGAGATCTGGACACCGGGCCCGACTCTCCTCCACGCCGGACAGTGGCCCCGGCCTCCAAGCCTCGTTTCTTTTCAGTGATTACAACGGAGGGGCTGTAGGCGATACATTCCACGGGTTGCCTGACTCCTAACCTCTCCAGTTCTCCCTGCCCTCCGCCACTCTCTTCCATTCTCTGCCTTCCCTTCCAAACCCCCAGCACCCTCTGGACGTCCTCTCCTGGTTCCCTGCCCCGACGCCTGGCCTTATCACCGTCTGTTACTGCCCAGATTCGAGGTCAGCCCCTGCTCGGGGCCTCGGAGATCCCTGCCACTCCGCTTGCAGGCAGAGCCCCTGAAGCGCGCTCACCGTGCGGCCCGCCTCGTTGTTGTGGAGGTTCATGAGGAAGCGCAGGTCCCGCCCCTTCTCCCCGGAGTCCACAAACTCCCTGCCGAAGAGGCGGCCGAAGTCGATGTTGTCGCTGCAGCCCCCCCAGTGCCAATCGGGGCCCCCAGGCCCCCGCCGCCTGTAGTCGCACGTGCAGGACTCGATGGAGCCCTCTGAGCAGGAGCGTGCCACTGAATGCGTAACCCCGGCGGAGGTGATGGCGAAGATAAATGCCGTTTCTCGACAGCCTGTGAGGGAAGGGAGCTAACGATGAGCGAGGAGGTAACGCGGGGGTGCGGCCAGCCTCCTCTGTGGAGGGTTCGGGACCCTTGAGTCCGGTGCCCCGACTGCGCCCTTGGAGTCCTGGGAGCCAGGCGGCCGGCTGTGCTGGGAAGCTGGTCTCCTAGAGAAAGCACGTGCGTGGGCACGCAGCCCTGTCCACGCTTGTAATCACGCGCTCCCGAGACTCAGGGCGCACTTGGCTCCTCAGTGGAAGTGGGGCAGCTCCAGAGAGATAAACCGAAAAGAGGGGAGCGGAAGAACTCTACACTGTCAAAATCTCTCCGCAGCCCAAACTTTCGGCCCGTGTGTCGGCGATGGGAGCCTTGCTGGGCTTGGAGGCGAGACACTCTCGCAGAGATCCGCTGCCCGGGCGCCTTTGAGAGGGGCCGGGAAAGCGGTGGCCAGCCAGCGTCCACGACTTAGGACTCGCTTTTGCCCGGGCAGTGGCGCAGAAAAGCTAAGCTCTGCGCCCAAGGTGCACGGCTTGAAAACGCCTGGTAGAACGAGTCTGGCCCAGAGCTGGCGCTGGGCGTGAAGCTCTTGGCGGGTTGATCGTGTAACCCTGCGGGCGCCGGGGACATTTTCCCTGCGCTCGCCCGCCCCTGCCCTGCGGGTGACCCTGCGTTCCCCTGGTCCCGGAAACGTCGCTTTCCTGGGTACCCACCTCGGTTGACGATCTTGCCGAAGAGGTGGGGCCCCGAAGCCGTGGGACAGTTCCAGCGGCGGTTGCGGAACTGCCACTTGCACTCTCGCACCGCGCTCTGCAGCCCCCCGCTCACGCTGTGCAGGATCCCCGGGTTCTGGCGGATCAGCCTCCGCTGTTTGCGGCTCAGCAGCTGAAGACTGGGCTCGAGCACCAGTTGTAGACTCTTGGAGTCGGTCAGCAGGTTCGTGGAGGAGGCTACGTTCACGATGCCCCTGGTGAGATGCATGATAGGAGCTCAAGCTCTGGAATGGGGACCTGCACCCTAAGCAAAAAGGTCGTGTCTATCCCGCCCTCTTCCTGGGGCTATTTGCCTGAGAGAGCCGCAGGAGATCAGTAATGAGGTAAAGACTCCGTGCTCCCTGGCTCAGTAGTTTGAAAGGAATGGGCGTCCAGAGTTTTGTGCAGGGCCACTCGGGGCCCTGGGTCTGGGGACTGGACAGGGGAGGCATGGGAAACCTGAAGACCAGATGTCCACCTTGGCTCTGAGAGGCTGCTTCCGGGCGGCTCTGGCCTGGAGTCCATGCCCACCCAAGGCGTGAAATGCATAGGAGTCCCACCCTCTTCTTGCCTCCTTTCTGAGCGCCAGCCTGGCCCTTCGCTTGCCGAGGCAGGGAAACCTGTGGTGTGGCTACCACCGTGAGGCTGGGTTTGGGGCTCACGGGCGAAGGGCGGTGCTAGATGGGAATGGGCTCCCTGCCTGGAGTATCGTGGGCCGCCGCGGGCGGACCATTCACCCCACCTCATCCGAACTAGATTCTCTGGAGCAGCTGCGCTCCAGAGCGCCCCTCGGTGTCTCGCAGCAAGTCAGTGCGGTGGAGGGAGCGGACGGATCCCAGAGCGTGGGAGCTGTCTGGGGCTGGCCCCTGGCTCTGCGCCCCGGGACCAGTGGCGACCCCGCACCAGCTCACTTACCACCATCGGCCACTGCTGTTGGCGGCCAGGGCTGCGGGCAGGGCGGCCAGCGCCAGCAAGAGCGTAGCAGAAACCCAGCCGGGCAGCAGCGCCCAGTGCCCCATGGCCTGCCCGGCCTCGCCTGCTCTGTGCTGAAGTCGGGGCGGCTTTGGCTGCTGCCCGCGACGGTGGGACGGGACGCGGCGGTGGAGGCAGTGGCGAGAGTTCGCAGTCTGGCTCTAACAGCCCTGGGGGCGGGCGGCGGGCAGCATGGCTCGCGGTCCCAGCTGGTGGGCTGAGGCAGCCACGGCGGGCGGCACCGCCTCTTATAGTTGCGGCGCTGGCTGAAGTGACGATAGGAGGCTGCCCCGCCGGGCCGCACTGTGGCACCAGGGCGCACCGGTCAGGGGCGCAGACAATGGGCAGCGAGCGGGGCCGTGGCTCCCGCCCGTCTGAGGCGAGCGCTGACGGGAGGGCCGTCGGGGCTCACCCCCGCCCCCTGCCCGGTGGCTCCCGCCTCCGGGCCTGCACTGGCCGCCGACCCCTCCCCTTGGGACGCCCTCCCACGCGCGCCCGCCTCACTCCTCCTCGCGTCCGGAGCCCGTCGGGGACCAGCGTCCGCCAGGGGGCGCGGCGATAGTGTGCTACGGGGAGAGCCGGCCAGGAGCCCCGCCGCCTCGCCACCACCGGCCGTGGGGCTGTCCCCTCGACGTCAGCCCGGGCCTCCGCTGGCGTCCCCTCTCTCCCCACTCCTGAGTAGAGGAAGGCAAGGAAAGCTGTCGTTCTGGGCGGCGACTCCGGGGAGACGCCTCCTTCCCAGGAAACTCCGCCCCGCCCCCGACGGCTGGACAGGGAAGGGTAAGCGGGAGTCTGAGGGTGCGGGTGGGGTCGTGAAATCCCGGGGGTGGGGGTGGGGGTGGGGGGTGAGTTCACCAAACAGAGCCTGTCTGTGGAGAGAAACCAACCAGGGACAGCGGCAGTTTGTGTTTGTGGGCTGGAAGGCGTGCACAAGTGACTGCGTGTGTGTGTGTGTGTGTGCGCGCGCGCGCGGCGCGCGTGTGTATAAGCGGGACAATGCAAATGCGAATGCATATGCGAATGTGTGAGTGTGTCCTGAGGGTGTACACCCATGTGTGTCCTCATGTAGGGAAATTCCGTGTTTGGAGGAGGGATGTTAGAAACCTTTCCAAAGAATCTTGGAATTTAGCTCAGGTCAGAAGGGATCAATCGAGTAATCTTGTCCCAGCCACCACCTGGGACAGTGCATCATCTATGTGTGGGGAAGGAGGTGGTAGCTACCGTCGGGAAAGACCCAGATGATTGACTGAGAGATGGAGTGTCTGGAACTGTGTGTGGAGGTGGGTGGATGGGTGGATGAGTATGTGTGCGTGGGGAGATTAAATATGCATATATGTGTCACACTCGCCATGTATACCTTGTGTCATCCTATGGTGTGTCACCCCGTGGCATGTGTCAACCTGTGCACGTCACTAGGGGAGGGGCCTGAGCCGGCAACCTAGGCAGCATCAAGATGGACAAGGCCTGGAGTGGCTGAGTCTCTGAGGATTAGGCTCAGGAAGGGCAGTGGAGTAGATGGCAGGCGTGTGTATGGGTGCAGGAGGGAGGGCTGGGAAGAGAAGAGCTGCTTGCTGAACTGACCCCAGAATAGAGAACTTGTGCCTCCACGCGTCTGCTTCTTTTTGGATTTTTCTGTCTAGTTTCTGTCTTCCTCCAAAGCTGGCTCTTTCTACTCTTACCACATCGAGATACCCAAATGCTTGCAAGCATCTCCTCCATTGTACACTTTTCTGTTTTCTCCCAGGGACTCCAACTCAGCTTCAAGGCTACCCTTGGCCTCCTATTGAGGATGTAGCTGCTGTTCCCTCTATGGGGCATAGGGAGCACTGCCAGCCTGCTTATCGTGCCCTCCCAGCACACACAGATGGCCCCTGGAAGGAGGGAAGATCTCCTCCTTCAAGTCTCTCCTCTCTCTCACTTCACAGAGGAAAAAGGAGATTAAGAAGTTGTCCAAGGTCCACACAGCTAATAAATGGGGGCACTTGGCTGGCTCAACCAGTGGAGCATGTGACTCTTGATTTTGGGATTCGAAGTCGGAGCCCCACGTTGGGTGTAGACATTACTTAAAAGTAAAATCTTTAGAAAATGAATAAATGGGGGGGGGTGCTTGGGTGGCTCAGTCGGTTAAGCATCGGACTCTTGGTTTCAGCTCAGGTCATGATCTCAGGGTCCTGAGATGGAGCCCTGTGTCGGCTCCATGTGCAGTGGGGAGTCTGCTTCTCCTTCTCTCCTTCTCCCTCTCCCTGTGCCTCTCTCCCTGAGCGCGCACTCTCTCTCTAAAATAAATAATCTTTTTTAAAAAAATGAATAAACGGTAGAGCCAGATTAAAACTCAGATCGTTTTGACTCAAAACCCATGTTCTTTCCACTTTACGAGCTGTTTGAGTGTGTAGCAATGGGCCCATCTCAAAACTGACAGATAAATAAAATTGATCTTTAGGATCTTTCTGTCTCCCTTTTGGATCTTCTCTTTTTCATCTCCCCCACCTTCAGGGTACTTTCTTTTTTCTTTTTTTTTCTAAAGATTTTATTTATTTATTTATTTGAGAGAGAGAGACTGAGAGAGAGAGCACATGAGAGGGGGGAGGGTCGGGAGGGTCAGAGGGAGAAGCAGACTCCCTGCCGAGCAGGGAGCCTGATGCGGGACTCGATCCAGGGACTCCAGGTTCATGACCTGAGCCGAAGGCAGTCGCTTAACCAACTGAGCCACCCAGGTGCCCTTCAGGGTACTTTCTAACTGAGTATGTACCCAGGTTTGATCTTGAAGAGTTCCAAGTCTCAGAAATAACCAGGTATCCCCTTCAAGGTGGGGAAATCACTCTAAGGAGTACATGTCTGATGAGTTTAAGTAATCTTCCTGGAGCACTTCCATTTTAAGTGAGATGCTGATTAACCCAAATGAAGCCTGAGGGTGGTTATTTTTGAGGGCGACATCCTTCCCAGGCCTATTGCCCCATCCACTGTACCTGGTCCCTCCAAGGCTTTGACCCCGAGGGACAATGTGTACTGGCCCAGCATCCTCCCCAGGTCCAAAAGCCAGTAATCTCTCCAGAGGGCACCCAGTAGAGATGGCTCAAGTAAATAGACAATTATGGGCAGCTTGTCTGGGTCATGTCTTTTGGCCTATGGATGGATAAAACCCCATGCAGGCCGGAGATGCACTGGAAGACAGGAAGCCCTGTCTGTGGCCATTGGTGACAAGCAGAGGTGGAAAGAAAGAAAAGAAGGAGCGAGTATCCTCTGTTCCACCATTCCACCCACCAGGACTAGTGGGGAAGAGCGGGAGGGGAGGTCTCTAATTCTGGGTCACACTGTGCGTGCCCTGGCCCAAATTTCTATTTAGATCAAATCATCACTCTGGGGGCGCCTGGGTGGCTCAGTCTGTTGGGTGTCTGCCTTTGGCTCAGGTCATGGTCTCAGGGTCCTGGGATAGAGTCCCAGGTTGGGCTCCCTGCTCAGCAGGGAGTCCGCTTGTGGCTCTGCTCCTCCCCCCCACCCCCCCGGCTTGTTCTCTCTCTCTGTCTCCCTGTCTGTCTCTTTGTCAAATAAATAAATAAAATCTTTAAAAAAAATCATCACTCTGTCTGTTGTCCTCTGTTTCTTTCCTGCATCTTCAGTTTACCTCTGTACCAGATCATACCCATCCATATGCAAAATGCTGTAATATTTCCCATCTAAAACTGCCAAAGCTTCATTTGACTCCACATTACCTCCCAAGATTGCCGCGTTTCTCTGCTCTCTTTTACAGCAAAGCTCAAAAGGATTGTTTTAATCACTAGCACTAATTTCTTTTCTTTATTCTCTCTTTCCATCCTGATCACATCTTTGAACCTGCTACATCTCCTTATCAAAATCATCCATGACCTCTTGGTTGCTCTATGGTTAATTCTTGGTTCTCATCCTAATTAACCTCCAAGGAACGCTTTCTCCTTCTTGAAATACTTCCTCACTTGGGTTCTAGAACACCATTCCTACCTCACTAGCTGCTCACCTTCTCAGGCTTCTTATCAGGTTCCACCCTGTGTACCAATTTCTAAGCTTCAGAGTGTGCCCCAATTCAAGCTGGACTTTCTTCTCAGTCTACACTCACTCTCTTGGTGAACCATCCAGTCTCATGTTCCCTAATTTATACCTCTGGCCCTGGACTCTGCACTTGCACATCTAACACTTGAATAAGCTTCTCAAAATGTACCTGTTCAAAACTCGAACGCATGATTCTTCCCCCTCCGAACCTGCTCTTTCTTTGGTCGCCCCATCTCTGGAAGCGGCACCTCCATCCTTTCAGTTGCTCATGACAAGAGTTTTAGGGTTGTCCTTGATCCATCTGTTCTCTTGTACTCTGTATCAAGCCCATCAACAAATCCTGTCCTTCTGTCTTTAAAATATTTGCAGACTCGGACCCATTCTTACCCCACCGCTGCTACATCATTGGTCAGAGCCACCACCTCCTCTCTCTTGGATTACTGCACTAGCCTCCTGGTAGCTCTCCCCACTCCTACCTTTGCCCCCCACAGTCTCTTCTCCACCCAGCAGCCAGAGCCATGCTTTCTAAAACCCAAGGCAGATCATTTCATTCCTCTGCTCAGAATTTTCCAAGGATTCCCCATCTCACTCAAGGAAAAAGGTGAAATCTTTACAGTGGCCTACATGGCCCTATATGCTCTGACCCTGCTCCTTCCTCGTCCTCTAACTTCACTGTCTAACTTCACCCTCTCCCCTGTGGGTTCCTCCCTTTGGTCACACTGGCCTACTTGCTGATTCCCTGAACATACCAAGCAAATTCTTGTCTCGGGATCCTTGCACCTGCTTTTCTGTGTTCTGGAATGTCCTTCCTCAGATATCTCCATGGGCTTGTTCGCTCACTTTCTTTTTCATCCCCCTATATAAAATGGAATCCTGCTACCTATCTCCTTTACCTTGCTATATTTTTCTATCACCTTTGACCACGGATAACTTTAAAGGCTTGAAGTAGAAAATCAGTAGCAAACCACCTCTCTGGAATAGGAACAGGAGAGAGATGGCGGAGGGGAAAGGGGCCTTCCCTTGTTGCTGGGGTGTGGGGAGGAGGCAGGGGACCAGGGCTGAGAGTTTGTGGGCAGAGGAGCCTACCTTCCTTTGAAGCACCAGCAGGCGGCACTGCCTCCTCGTGCTGGGAAGCCATCAGCCTCTGGTAGAGAAGGGGGCAAAGTTGTCTATGGTAATCCCACAGATTTGTTGGGGCTAACTGCTCAAGTGTTGGGGGTTTCCCCAGGAGTCCAATGCAGCTGGGCTGCAGACCCTTTGGTGCCTCCGGGTGGTGGCCTACGGTGCTGCAGAAGAAGGCGTGAGAGGCGGAGGGTGGGCAGCACAGCTGAGCTCACCGCCGAGGGCGCATCCATCCCTCCTGGGCCTATAATTTGGGTTCCCCGAGCTTGGCCGCCCCTATCAGCGGCTCAGCAATAGATGAGTCACCCGGGACCCCGGGCCAAGGCAAACATGAGGGGAGGAGGAGGAGGAGGTTCCCGAGGCTTTGCTCTGCTTTAGCCACCGCCTCAGTTGCTCGATCCCCCAATCTCCCGGGGGGGCCCCCACTCTTTTCTTTGACCCCCGCCCTCCAGGGCCCCAGTGATCTTCCCAGATTGTTCTTGCTACACCCTCCATCCCCATGATGGGAAGGCAGCCCTCCAGTCTTCTCATCGAGGGGAAGGGGGACCAGCTTGCTCCGACTCTCTCCCCAAAGTAATGACAGCCCCTCACTTTCCCCCTCCTGTCATGGCCCCAACCCCTGTCAAGGTCTCTCTGGTTCCCGCCCCTCCCCTTTCCTGGAGCTGGCCGCGTGCTTGGGGTATTAGGCAATGGGTGTGTACCCACAGCCCTCTCCAGACCCCGCCTGCTCCACCACCCTCCAGCCGCCTGCGGGTCAGTGCTCAGGCCAGCCGGTCGGGCCAAGGGCACTGGGGGCCAGTTCAGGCCACCCAGTCTGCCTGCCTGTGGCCTCCTGTCCCAGAGCTGGGCTTCTGCATGGAGAGAGAACAGGAGTGTGGGTCCTTGGATTTGGGATAGACCAGCGTGGGGAGCCTTGGAGTCACTGAGAAGTTGGAGTCTATGGTAATAGTTCTGACCTTGGCCCTTCCTTGGCACCTGACTGTTCTACAGCCTGACAAGGGTAGAATCAGAAGTAACGATCGGAAACCTGAGGGAGGTCCAGAGACCCATGGAGAAATACAAATGCCCATGGGAGAAGAGAGGCATAGGAAACCTCATCCCCTTCCTCCAGGGACCTGGGTGGAGTCCCAGGCTGACGTGCAGGAAGGACAAGGATGCTGGCCAGGGTCACTGAATCCAGGTGAAAGGATGAAAGCTACTGAGATATGGCTTACAGATCCCAGTGGCCTCAAAAGCCACACATGGTTTGGGTCTTGGCGTCTAAACAGGAAAGAGAGGCAGGAGTTCTAGGGCTATTTCTCTTCCTCCCCCACCCCCAGAGGTGAGAAAGCAAAGAAAAGCAACCCTCTCTGGTCAGAGCTGTCCAGTGTCGGGAACCATGACACTTTTACCTCCCCAGCCTGCTCCAGACCTGGCACATAAAGGTGGTTAGTAAATCATATGCCGCGGATGAAAAGTCACTGATCTCTCTCAGACTGCTCTGCCCCCCAGACAGCAGCGCCCCCTGCAGCACAGGGCAGGCCCTGCAGCAGCACAGACTGGAGGCTGACTGCCCAGTAGAGCTGCAGGGCCACCACCAAGGAAGAGATGACTGTGGCTGTGGGTTTCGGGCCCCGTGGCTCTGCTTCCCCAGGGGGCCTGTCTCTGAGTCAACGTGCCAGCCTCGGGTGCGCGGGGCCAGTCGTGCCTTGGGCTGCGGTCTGGCAGGGGCGGGGGGAGCGGCTGGGAAGCCTGGGGCCCCTCTCTGGCAAAAATAGCCCACAGTGGTTAGAGCTGGGAGGGTGAGTCAGGCAGGAGCGCAGTGGCGCCTAACCCCTTCACTGCCACTGGAACTCCGTAAGGTGGTTTGCTCTGGTCTGTGCACCCCAAGATTCAGGCTCTTTCCCTGGCTAGCTAGGTCTGAAAGCCTGGAGCAAGAATATGGGCCACTCGAAGTGCAGACCCGGGATCCCGGGATGGGCAGGAGAACTCTGTGGCCAAGGATGCCTATAAGCCAAGGGAAGCATAGGAGAAGGCTGGAGATCTTTGGGGCTACCCGAGCCTCTGCTAGGACCAAGCTCTGAGGCCAAGTCTGACCCCTCCCAAGGGGCAGGCGCAGAGCTCAGAGGTGGGTGGAAGCCAAGCTACCCAGAAGGGAGCTTTTCCTGCTGGCTCTGAGTGCCCTGCGGCGCGCTCTCGCTGAGGGCTCTACACAACATTGTCCAGGGAGGGAAGTTGAATCTCAGCTCCGTGTTCATCTTGTCAAAGGCACTCTCCAGCCACCCAGCTCTCGGTGGGGAAACTGAGGCAAAGAGCAATGACCACGTGGGACCAGGGTCCTGTCTCCCTAGTCTGGGTCACGGCACCCTCCTTGCAGACTTCGCTACCCAGAGCAGGTGAGGGGCACTCTGGTCACCACCCCCTTCAGTGGGGCCAAGCGTGAACCCAGGCGTCGGGGGAGAGGGTGTGTGTGTGTAGGCTGGGAGGAGGGGGAGCGCCTGCGCTCCCCGGGTCAAGGCGGGGGGTGTGAGGAGTGGGGTGGGGATGCCCGGGGCTCGGGGAGGGGCCGCAGCTCTGTCAGCCGCAGCAGAGCCGCTTGTGAGCTCGGCGTGAGTAGAGTAGAGCCGGAGCCCCCAGTTCTTTGCTAGACCACTTGCTAGCTTTCTCGATCACTCCCTCCCTTCCTCCCTCCCTTCCTCCCAGCGGCTGTGGCGGCGCTGGGGAAGCAGCGAAGAGGAGTGGCCCTGCCCTGGAAGAATGCGGCTCTGCCGAGGGGGCAGAACCCGACGCAGTCTCCCCGCGGTTTGAGAAGCCCGAGCCCAGGCGACCCAATCCTGCCGGTGGCGACCCCGCACCAGAGCAGCTGGAGGTAATCGGAACCGGGAAAGCAGGGAGAGCAGGGACGCGCACACGGGGCTGAGAGAGGCACACGGGTAGTCAGACAGACAGACACGCATCCGCCCACTGGGGCACGGAGACAGAGAGAGAGCCAGGGATATTGGCAGAGATAAAGACAGCAAATAAAGGAGTATTCCCAGATCAGAAGGGCAATGAACGTGAGAGCAAAGGGTTGGGGAATGAGT
This sequence comes from Mirounga leonina, assembly GCF_011800145.1. Lineage (NCBI taxonomy): Eukaryota > Metazoa > Chordata > Mammalia > Carnivora > Phocidae > Mirounga > Mirounga leonina. The sequence goes on from NW_023270314.1 coordinate 28,380,682, forward strand.
CTGGGACCCGAGGGGACCAGACGGGCATTGCAGATGAGGGGAACACTAGTTAGGAAAGGTGGCAGAGGAGGAAGAGGACTCAACCTGTGCCGCCGTCCTCTTCAGGCGGGAACCAGGTCCCCTCCCTGTCTGGTGCACCTGGAGCCTCCCCTCTCTCCCAACTGCGGAAAAAGTGGGTAGAGCCGGGTTGGGGGCCCATTCCTCCAGGTCTCTCACAGAGGCTGCCTGCCCTCGACAGCACCTGAAGGTGACCCTCCCCCACACCCCGCCGTCTGTAGGTGGTGCAGAACCCTCTTCCAATCCCGCCCCCTAGCCCTGAGAGCCAGGCTCTGGTGGACGAGGGAAGCCAGTCGTGGGGCCCTCAAAGAGGGAGCGGGGGGCAAGATGGTGGAGTGGTGTTTGTGAGTCAGTATGTCTGAGTTTGCACGTGAGTGTGTCTGTGTGCCAGGCGTGTGTCTGTCTGGGTCTAGCTCCAGGGGCTCTTGCATAAGCCCCTGCTGCGGTGCCCAGACTCTTCCTCCAGGGTCCAGGGACAGGGGTGATTCTTATTGTTTTGCTTGGGGAGGGATGACAAGGGTCACTGGGGTGGCACTGGTGAGTTAGGAATCCTTGGTTGCTGGGGGGGGGCAGCCCACCCTATTCCGAAGCCCCCAAGTCTCCCTGTCCCGCAGGCCCTGATCGATCTGCCCACCGGGGCCTTAGGGCCCGGGCTTCGACATGCGGGAGGAGCCCCGGCCGCGGCCTCCGCCCTCGGGCTTCGCGGGTCTCCTGTTCCTGGCGTTGTGCAGTCGGTGAGCAGCTCCCCCCTGTCACCCAGCCCACGAGAGAAAGCCCTAGGCTGAAAGCACCGACCCAGCACGGGAGGAGTCGGAGGGGGCGCGAGGCCTGGACCACAGACCCCGCAACGCCTTCTGCGTTCCCAGGGCCCTCAGCAATGAGATTCTGGGCCTGAAGCTGCCCGGCGAGCCGCCGCTGACCGCCAACACTGTATGCTTGACGCTGTCGGGCCTGAGCAAGCGGCAGCTGGGCCTCTGCCTGCGCAGCCCCGACGTGACGGCATCCGCGCTTCAGGGCCTGCACATCGCGGTCCACGAGTGTCAGCACCAGCTGCGCGACCAGCGCTGGAACTGCTCGGCGCTCGAGGGCGGCGGCCGTCTGCCGCACCACAGCGCCATCCTCAAGCGCGGTGAGCCGGGCCGGGCGGGTCTGCGCCGCTGGGGCTGGGGCTGGGGCTGGGGGGCAGGCCGAGGCGAGCGGAGGCGGGAAGGGACCGGTTCGCGACTCCGGGAGGGGCCTCTCTCCGGGAATTCCCCCCCCACCCCCGGGGAGCCACAGAGCTGCGCCTGGCCACCCGTCTGGGCCCCTGCGCCTCACTTCCACCTGCGTGCTGCCGGCAAAGCAGCTGAGTCTTGCTATCCTACCCTAGGGCCCCTCTTGCCTGCCTCCACCAGGCTCGATCTGGGTTGCACCTGCGAGCAAGAGATGCCCCCAACCCTGGAAGCTTCAAACGCCCCCCCATTACCTCCCCCAATATCCTCCCCCCCCCTCCCCGGACAAGCCCAGGCTGGTGTCCCCAGAGCCTCAGCGGGGGTGGGGTGACGCCCCCAACAGTTTAAGGGTTAAACCTACTCCCCTAATTGCTGGGGTTCCCAGGAGCAGAGGCTGGGAACAAAGACCCTGATGGCTTTGAAGCTGGGGAGCAGCCCCCTCCTCTGTGCTGTGGGGGCCCCAGGTGGCTCTCACCTGAGCAGGTGAGGAACGGCTGGAGGGGCGAAGAACAGGTCACTGCTGGTCTGGTCTGGGAGGTATGGTCTGGAAGTCATCGTTGCCTCTTGCCAGGCCATGCCCGTGTTTCCTCCCTGGAGGAGTAAAGATCCATTCTGGGCTCAGCTCGAGGGGGGGGGGCAGTACTTCAGGGACTACGGGGTTAATAGGCAGCTGCCATCTGCGGGGGAATTCCCAAGACGTGTGCAAACAGCTTCACCCCGAGGGTTGAAGTTGGGGGGGATTGGGAGGCTGGGCCAGAAGCCCTGCATCCTGGGGTGGGAGAGGCTTGGCCCCTAAAGAGGCACTGTCTCTCATCCTCTCAGGGCTCAAGAGAGCCCCTACCTAAAAGGAAGTGAGGGACCCCCTCCTTCTCTATAGGGCCGGGTGTAGGGAAAGGTGTTGATACCCAAATGAGAGGCATGGGAAAGGCTTGTCATCTTGAGCCTCTTGTGACCCCAAAAACATAACAAAGAAGCCAACATTTTAAGAGGGCCTCAGGGAAAATCACCCCCCACCCCTCTCCCCCTCCCAGCATTTTATAGAGTAATAGCAGGTTAGGATAAACATAAAGGGCAGTCTTAAAGGGCAAATATAAAACTAGAAACTGGAAAGGGGAAGGATAGCTCCACAGCTCCAGTGCTTTGGGGGTGTTGGGGTGGTGGAGGAAGGTTGGTTAAAGGGCCCTAAAGAAAAAAAAAAAAAGAACAAAAAAGTCTCTGCTTCCACCCCGCCACCCAAGCTCCCTGCTGGGCTGGGGAATTTTTAAAGCTTTCAGATGTAGAACTCAGTGATCACTTCTTCAAAGACCTCGGGGACTCCCTCTCAGTCACCTGCCAACCCCAGGGGTCTTGCCCTCCAGCTAGCTCTTTCATCTGCACCCGAAAATCCCAGACTTACAGAACGAGGATGGGCCTCAGAGATCATCTCAGTCCAGCTCCTCCCTTAATAAATGAGGAAACTGAGGCTTCGTGCTTCCGTTCCCTTCCTTCTCCGTGACTTTCTCCCAAATTATGCAGCTGGTAAATGACAGGGTCAGGATTCAGTTAGGAATTCCTGGAATTGAAGGGTGGCTGCTTATTTCCTCCCACCTCCCTACTCCAGCTGCCTGTCAACCTTATCCCCCGTCACACCCTTTTTATCCCCAGGTTTCCGTGAGAGTGCTTTTTCCTTCTCCATGCTGGCGGCAGGGGTCATGCACGCGGTCGCCACGGCCTGCAGCCTGGGCAGGCTAGTGAGCTGCAGCTGCGGCTGGAAGGGCAGCGGTGAGCAGGACCGGCTGAGGGCCAAGCTGCTGCAGCTGCAGGCTCTGTCCCGGGGCAAGAGTTTCCCCCACTCCCTGCCCAGCCCTGGCCCCGGCTCAGGCCCCAGCCCTGGCCCCCAGGACACATGGGAATGGGGTGGCTGTAACCATGACATGGACTTTGGAGAGAAGTTCTCTCGGGATTTCTTGGATTCCAGGGAAGCTCCCCGGGACATCCAGGCGAGAATGCGAATCCACAACAACAGGGTGGGGCGACAGGTATGTGTGGGCAACTTGTCCCGGGTCTCCTTAGCTTTTGAGGCCTGGCTGGAGTTGGAGAGGCACAGCAGAGTAAAGAGGATGAGATGTGGTGGGGGATGGCCACTCACCATCTGGATGACCTCAAGTGAGTCACTTACCCTGCGTTTTGCATCTGTAAAAAGAGTCTAACGATACCTACCTTAAGATGTCATTAAGAGTGAGCAGGCAAATAGGGCACTGGGCAGAGTGCCTAGTCCTTGGCAGGTGCTCATTACATGGTATGTATGTATGACAGCTGCCTTCCTACAGAAGCGGTGCTCATTTTAGTGCTCACTCTGCAAAGAGCACTGGACTGCGAGTCGGGACAACTGGAGTTGAGTTCTGTTAGCAGCTAGTTATCAAAGCGGAGTCTCTCTTACCAGCTAGTGATTAAAGTTGGGCAGATCACTCTGCTCTGGCCTCAGTCCTCCAACCAGAAGATGAGGGAGTTGAGCTATTAGCCAGCCCTGCAGTGCCCTTTCTCTTCTGATATTCCATGGTCATTCTTGCCTCTATGTCTCCCTCCCCATGCTCTCTGTTCCCTCCCCTCTGCTGCGCCCCTGTGCTCTGCCCCTGTGCTGCCCCCCCCCACCCCATGCTCTAGGTGGTAACTGAAAACCTGAAGCGGAAATGCAAGTGCCACGGCACATCGGGCAGCTGCCAGTTCAAGACGTGCTGGAGGGCGGCCCCGGACTTCCGGGCAGTGGGGGCAGCGTTGAGGGAGCGGCTGGGCCGGGCCATCTTCATCGACACCCACAACCGGAACTCTGGAGCCTTCCAACCCCGCCTGCGTCCCCGTCGCCTCTCGGGAGAGCTGGTTTACTTTGAGAAGTCCCCCGACTTCTGTGAGCGAGACCCTGCGGTGGGCTCCCCCGGCACTCGGGGCCGGGCCTGCAACAAGACCAGCCGTCTGCTGGACGGCTGCGGTAGCTTGTGCTGCGGCCGTGGGCACAACGTGCTCCGGCAGACGCGAGTGGAGCGCTGTCACTGCCGCTTCCACTGGTGCTGCTACGTGCTGTGTGACGAGTGTAAGGTCACCGAGTGGGTCAACGTGTGTAAGTGAGGGGCGGCTTCACCTGGCCCGCGGGGCCGGCGGGGCCGGTGGGGCCGGTGGGGGGCGGGCGCGCCTCCTCGGCCCTTTGCTCTCATTTCTGTCCAGTGGCAATCTTGGCTCCTGGCAGCGGCTTTGGGGGCGTTGGGGGGGTCAGGCTGAGTCCGCGATGTGCAGCCTTTTCCCCCGCTGTAGGGCGGCCTGGGAGGGAAAGCTGTCACCCCCTCTTCTGCTCTTGAAACACCTGAAATGAACGAAGGTGACATGCACTGTATTGCCTCCCTGTCCCCGGCCCTGGGGTCCCTTTAGCTCTGGTTCCTACACCTTCTGGCTGGGGTGTCCCTGTAGTTTGACTACTCCTCTCCTTTGAGGGATAGCCCCAGGCATTGTGTGGAGCCATAAGACCTGTATCCAGGGAGACCACTCGTTCTTATCTGCTGTTCCCTAACTCCTCTACAGCAGCCTGGGCTCCTTCTTGTGGGGGAATAGGAGACAGTGGTAGAGAGGTTTTTCTTGGGGAAAGGAAGGGGGCTCTCCCTAGAGTCTTCAGAGAGTTGTTTGTCTAGGCCCTTAGGGAAACTGTCCCCCCCCATTCAGATGTTAAAGGAAACCCTCCAAAGGAAGAGTTTTACCTAAGACTCTCTGAGCCTCTTATTTGTTGTTAGCAGGAGGGATGGGAATGAATAATTTATTGTACTGAGACTTGTTCTTGGTTTCTGTTTGTAACTAAAATAAATTAAACTACTGGACCAGTGGATGCAGGTGGTTATATTTCTGCCCACACTTGGGATCCCAGTCCATCGCTTCTTTCCCAGGTAAATTCTACCCTTATACACCCAATGACTTTATTTATGTGTATCCTGCCTGGTCCCACAAAGGATTTGAAATGGTCCTCACTGATTTAGTTGGCAACTTTCAATGTGAAAAACCAGGGGGTACTTCTACGTAGAGGGCGGCTAGATATCCAAACATAGGCCCAATTTACTTTTTTTTTTCTTAAGATTTTATTTATGTGACAGAGACACAGCGAGAGAGGGAACACAAGCAGGGGGAGTGGGAGGGGGAGAAGCAGGCTTTCCGCTGAGCAGAGCCCGACGCGGGGCTCGATCCCAGGACCCTGGGATCATGACCTGAGCTGAAGGCAGACACTTAACGACTGAGCCACCCAGGCGCCCCTACCATAAAAATTTACTTTTTATGTGCTTCAACTCCAGACTTCACCTTGATCCTTGTCCTAGAACAAGGGTTGGCATTTTTTTCCCCCCACAGAGGGCTTGATAGCAAGTATACAGTTGACCCTTGAACAACATCAGGGGTTTGGGGGCGCCCCCTTCCCACACAGTCAAACATCTGTGCATAACTTTTGATTCCCCCAAAACTTAATTACTTATAACCTACTGTTGACTGGAAGCCTTACCGATAATAGAAACAGTCGATTAACAGATTAACACATACTTTGTATGCTACGTGTTTTATATACTGTGTTCTTGCAATAAAATAGAGAAAAGAAAATGTTATTAAGAAAATCATAAGGAAGGGGCACCTGGGTGGCTCAGTCGTTGGGCGTCTGCCTTCGGCTCAGGTCATGATCCCAGGGTCCTGGGATCGAGGCCTGCATCAGGCTCCCCGCTCTGCGGGAAGCCTGCTTCTCCCTCTCCCACTCCCCCTGCTTGTGTTCCCTCTCTCGCTGTGTCTCTCTCTGTCAAATAAATAAATAAAATCTTTTTTTTTTTAAAAAGAAAATCATAAGGAAGATAAAATACATTTACAGTAGGGTACGGTAGGTATTTACTAAAAAAAAAAAAAATCTGTGTATTAAGTGAACCTGCACAGTTCAAACCTGTGTCGTTCAAGGGTCAGCTGTATTAGGCTTGTGGACTTTGTCGCAACTACTCAACTCTGCTATAATTACTCAACTCTGTTGTTGTGAATCAAAAGTAGCCATAGACCACACATAAACAAATGGGTATGGCTGTGTCCAATAAGGCTTAATTCACAAAAATGGGACTGCAGATGAGATTAGGCTCTCTGGCTGTACTTGGTTAACCCCTGCCCTATACCATGGTTACCTCTGTTCCAGAGATTTCAAGTCCTGAACGTATCTCAACATTAAGTTTGGACCCAAAAGTGCAGGTGCTTTTCTTTATGGCCCCAAGTCAGAGAACTTGGGAGGTAGATATAAGACTAATGGGAAACATATAAAAGAGATTCCAGTGCTTGAAAAGGGAGTGTTTGCTCTGGAAACCAGCAAAACCAGCATGCTTTCCTATTGAATTATTTGCATGTGTATTGTGTTCTTCCTTATTCAGAACTCTTCTGCATTTAATCTTAGTAAAATAATTCCTTTATCTTTTAGAACATAACCAAAACTAGAGAAAACAGATTTTTTACAGTAACAATCTGTCTTTTCCTAACTCAGTATCTTTGAAAACAAACCATTATCATTCAGTTCAGAAAAGGGATAGACATCACACATTCAGAACTTTACAAGTGACTAAATGTTTGTGGGGTTGCAAGATGCTGCCTCTAACAGGTCATCTCGTTGGCCAGGGAATGTAGAAATGGTTTTCTCTATTTCTCTAGGCAATAGATATATCTGCTACCCAAATTACCCTCAAAATTAGGTGATTTTGCTACTCAGGTAGCAAGGGCATTTTGAGGAATGTTGGGTTAGGCTAGTACTTTATGACAAAATTTTATGTCCTGATTTCCCACTTGAGAATCCTGGGCTTGGGAAACTTGATGGAAGCAGGAAGACATCTCATCCTTACTTTAGTCACTGATTGAGCCTGGTGTGTATGGGGGTGTCAGGCAGAGAGGGGATGCAGCTAGAATGGGCATAGGATAGGAGAGAAAATAATGATAAGGAACATCCAGAATGGGAATTTCTCACACTTAGACAGAGGGAGGAGAATCTCCAATGGTATTACAGCAAGAATATTTCGGCTTTTTCCTGTTTCCTTCCTCTGTATTCTCTTTGGCTCCCTCTCTTTCTAGCTTTCTCTTTTGTCAGGCACACTCTGTGGCAAACTCAAGCCCCAAACCACAACCTTGAGAAATTCCAAATGGATTTTGTCAGCATGGCCAACACCCCCCCACCCCTGCTCCCGGCACACGCACTGGGCTCAGACCCAGGCCTGGGGTCAGTGACGAGAGTGGGAGTGTGCAACCCACAGAGTGGGTGGCTACAATTTCAGCTTTTACTTAGCTCCACTGGCAGTCAGAGGGAGGGAGAAAGACTGATGAACTCTAAGTCAGGCCTCTAGGCCTCCTTCAGCTCTGGATGAGCTCTTTTCCCTTAGCCTTTCAAGTGGTTGGGAAGCTGGGGAGTGGCAGTGGCTGGCTAATTGCCAGCTAGGCAGCCGCCCTCCTGTCTCTGCTCCTGTTTGCTCCATGGGAAGCGCCCAGTGATGCTGCAGCAGACTCCAGACTCCAGACAGGTGAAGGACAGAAAGCCTGGGAGATTCTCCAGTCCCATTCATCAGTTATTTTATTTTATTTTAATTATTTGAGAGAGAGTGAGCACGAGGGGGGGAGCGATGGGGCAGAGGAGAGGGAGAAGCAGACTCTCCGCTGAGCAGGGAGCCTGACAGATATGGGGCTCCATCCGAGGACCCCAGGATCATGAGAGCCTAGAGCCGAAGGCAGACACTTAACCCACTTAGCCCTGCATCCATCAGTTCTGACTCAAATGTCATGGTACTTGCTGCTAACCATATTAGGCTGTCACCATTTCCATCCTTCCTAACACCCAGGACTCATCCTTGAGAGTATGTGATGTCTCCGGCAGGAACACTGAATTTCTACCTCCTGACAGAATCTCAAGAGGCATGTTGGTGTGGTTGGGGCACTAATGAAGGGGGGAGGTACAAAGCATAATTTTGGTGGTTGGTGTGGGGGCATAACTTGGTGGGGTGAAAATTTTAGGAAAATAAATGGAAAGAGTAGTCATGTGGAAGTATCACAGGGCCTGATCCAAGAGTCTGCAATGAAACTGAAGAAGTCTTCTGCCATTTACAACACAGAGCTTAGCAGGGCAAAGGCCCTTAATAGCAACAGCCCAGGACATATACAACTCTCTTTGCTATAAACATGCTCCTTGTTATCCAGATCATCCCTCACTATGTTAAATTAGGGTCCTCTTGGCTTCACATTCTAGGGCCATATTATTTTCCACATTAGAATAAGAGAGAAAACAGACAGGGATGAGAGGAAGAGAGTGGTGAATATATACATCAGGGATTGATGAGGACAAGGGATAGACACAGTGTGGCTATCTACCAACCTGGTTCTTCTTGAAAGAGAAGAAATAAGGCCAAAAAAAAAAAAAAATCCAGAAAAGCACCAGTTTTGGCTCAAGCCTTAGGGAAGAGCTATGTGTTCCCTTATACTGAGGAGAGAGGCCACTTAAAGAACCTTCTGTTCTTAGTATTACTAGTGACCTTCTATCACAGCAGAGACTGTTCCAAGGCATCTCTGCATGTCTAGATCAGAGGCAGAAATTGGTGTAAGGGAAGTGGGGGTGGGCAGGGGTGGAGAAACATGGGTGTAAAGTCTCATTTTCCTTCGGATACTAAAATTCATAGTCATCTAGGTACACTTCCTCAAACCACACCTCTAAATATTAGGCTTCCATGGTTGTCTTTCACTTTCCAACTTCCTAACTGGACCAGAGTCCAGTTCTTTCCTTCAGTCTCTTAAATTCATCACTCTCTCTCCTCTTCCCCATGGGAAAGGATCTCCTGATTCAGACCCCTGAGTAACCCAGTCTTAGCTTGGGAGGAGAGAGTAGCAACAGCGATGCAGCGAGGGCTCTCAGGGAGATGCAGCTAGCCGTGGTTAAGAAATAAAGATGTGGTCTGGAAGAATAGGGTGGGCCACAGCAAGGGCTCCTCACTCGTACCCGGCTCCTGGCTTTGCCTCTCCGCCCAGCCCCTTCCAGTGTGGCCAGCATGCAGTTCCAGTCATTAAATTTCAGGCATGGCCCCGGAGCTTGGAATTCTCACCTCAATGCCCACTGCCTCATCCCCACTTCCCGGCTCCCGCCTCCGCCGCCCGCAGCCTGCAGCCCCCACTTCGGCCCCCGCCCAGGTTTCAGCTCCTGCACCCGGCTGCCTCTGCTGCAGCCGCTGCCATGGTGATAGATCTCGCGAGAACTGCCGCTCGCTACCGCGCAGTTCTCGCGCGATCGGGGAGGTGGGAAGTATCCCGGTCTGGGGGTGGGGGTGCGCCGCACAGCTCCTGTCGCCGTCGCGGCTTCCGGTGCTAGGTGGAGGAAAGGAAGGAGGGAGCTGGGGAGCGGGGCCAGGGGAGCAGCCTTGCCGAAATCGGCTTGGGGGAGTCGGAGGGAGCGGAACCAGTGCCGAGCGGAACCTGCGGGGGCGGAGGCGGCGGCTGCGGCGGCGGAGCTGGGAGCAGGAACTGGTGAGGGGCTGGGGAAGGAAGGCGGGTCCCGGTAGAGGAGAGGCTCGGGGTGGGGGATGAGGAGATAGAGCCCCCCTCCCCCCGGCACTGCCGGGCATGGAGCGGTGTGGTCCTTCCCACCTGAGAGCTCGGGGAGGGGGCGCCGGGCCAGTCTCTCGCCTTCCCCCACATTTGAAGGACGCGGAGCTGGGGTGGGGGTGGGGGGCGCTCACGAATCTGTGCTCTGCCTCGCACGCGGGGGCGACCCGGGCTGCAGTTAGGTTCCCCTCGCCTGCAGGAGGTGGGCTTACGAGGGGTCGGGTTTGAGGTGGAGGGAAACAGTCCAGAGAGAGGTGATGCGGGGGCGGTGATGGCTGTTTTGTATCCTTTTCCTGTTAAAGGGCTAGGGAATGCCGCTTTTTCCTACCCTCTCTCCTGCTCCACCTTAGTACTAGGAGACCAGAGCCTTGCAGCGGTGACACCCTGTACTCCCTTCATGGAGCAAGGGTGCGTAAGGGGTTTAGGGATCAGTCGGCCAGGCAAGCTAGTGGGGCACCCCAGGGGCACTATTCCGGTAGAGGTTGCGCTTTGGGTCTTGGGAACCACACATTGGGACCAGGGCAGCAGGTGGGGAGCGGGAGGAGAAGAGGCAGAAGAGGGTGGGGGGATCAGATCTTGCTTGGAGAGGAGAGGTGGTGCCTTCCTCCCCCAGGCAAAGCGGGGGCGGTCTCACAGGAGGAGGGAGCAGCTAGTCGCTGACTCTGAGTTTGTGTCTTCCAATCGGCTTTCTTTCTTTAGGAAGTACCAGGATTCCCGGAACAGAAAATGGAGCCATTGCTTACACCAATGTTTGAGGGAAGGAGGGGGAGGTGGAGTTCCCTGTTAACCCCGGCCACTTGCATAGCAAAGTGGTAGCTCCTCTTTTGGGGGAGTTCCCTTCTTTCTGGGTTGTATTACTGCTGGTCTCCCTCTGGCCAGGCCAGGAGGAGTGTGGTATGTGGTCAGGAGTGAGAAGAAATAGTGAGGTCATCTGGTTGGGGAGAAGCGTAACTCAAAACCTGCCTCTGCTGCTGTTGGATTGGGTCGCCCCTGGTCTATGGCATGAAAGTTTTATGGATAGGAGAATGCTGCAGGAGTCTGATTGCTTGGGTCAGTGCAACAGAACAGAATCTAGTCTCTGCATACTTTTCTCCCCTGTCCTTAATCAGGTAGTGACCATCTTTGCTGCCATTTTGTCTTGAGCTTCTTGGGTAAGTGTCTCCACTGGATATGACTGGAGTGGAGCAGTGAATTGGTTATTGCACATTAGACATAAGTGTGAATAACATGTCTTTAAAAGCTCATTTTAAGAAAGAAACTGATCCACAGAGGTCACTGTTCACAGAATGAATCATTGACCTTGGATTTAGCTGGGAAGGGCCCCCTGTGTATCACATATTTACATGCTTCCCGCTTCCCAGCATAGAAATTATTATTATTACTATTATTTCAAAGATTTCATTTTTTATTTGAGAGAGAGAGAAAGCATGAGCAGGGGGAGAAGCAGAGGGAGAAGCAGGTTCCCCGCTGAGCAGGGAGTCTGATGCTGGGCTCGATTGGGATCATGACCTGAGCTGAAGGCAGCCGCTTAACCGACTGAGCCACCCAGGCGCCCCCCAGCATAGAATTATTACCTTGCATCATCAAAAATTTTATGTGTAAGTCTTGTTTTTCCAAAGAGATGAAACATTTTGAATGCAGAGATTGGATTTCATGTTGTGTCTCCCATAGTGCCTAATGCAAACAGTAGGCTCTTGGGGTGAGTACAGGATGTGAATGGGTAGAACTCAACAAGCTTTCTGACTACAGTTTAAGTAAAGAGAAGGAGATGGCTTGGCTGTCAGGGAGAGTGCCTGGAGATAGCTGAGTGAGGGTACAAAGGCCCTTGGGCATTGTAATTACGAAGTCATGGCCTCTCCACCTTCCTACGAGGCACAAAACAGGCATGGATAATGGAAACTAAGACCCAAAAAGAAAAATATTACTAGAACACAAAGTCATTATTTATCTGAAATCCCAGGTCTCCTGCTTCCCCACTGTGGGCAAAGATGTTAAGTTCTTCAGAGTATTGTCAAAATTGGAATTCTGGAGATTACAGAGGAGAGAGCCAATGTATGTATGTGGTGCCTGGCACAGAATTGGTGCCAGTGAATGGTAGCTGCTATTATTAAACTGCATGCAAGTATAAAGGAGGGGTGGCAGCAGGCTGGAAAGAGTGGAAGTGAAGTCTCAAGTGCACAGAGGATCATATTGTGTGTGTTCATTTCTGCTACTCTCTTTCCACTGGAGTCATAATAAGAGGAAATGGACTCAGAGGATAGTGGGTGGGATTTGTTGCTTAGAAGGAGGAACTTCTTTAAAACCAGGTTTGTTAAAGCTGAGTGAATAACAGGGAAATTGTGGAATCTGCTTCCCCATACACCTTTAGAAATGGATGCCAAGCAGCCCGAGACTCAAAGCATATCACTGTTTTTGGCTCTCTTCACCATTTTTGTTGCGGGTCAATTTAGAGGCACTATGGTATGGTTATTTAGAGTGTGGACTTTGGAATCAGACAAAATTGGGTTCAAATCCTGCCTCTGCTAATTACTAGTTTTATGATTTTGGTGAAAAACTTGTCCTCCTTTAGCTTCATTTTCCTCATCAGTAAAGAACATGATAATGATAGTACCTACTTCATAGTATTGGCATGAGAATTAAATGAGATAATACATGTAAAGTATTTAGTACTGTACAAAGCACATAGTAAGCCCCAAATAAATGTTAGTTGCTATTAATAATCATCATCATAATAGCAATAATAATATGAGCACTCAGGGCTGCCTTAAAGGAGAGGAGGTTGACAAAAGAATAACTTGCTGCCTGTGTAGAGGGATGATTGTTACCATGACTTTCTTTGCTGGTCGTAGGCTTATGAGCAATGAAATCTTTTTTCAGCATCAGCCTCACAGAGGCAGCTCCTGCTGCCTGAGTGGGAGGTGAAGCTGGAGCAAGGCAGGGGCCCTGGACCATCAACTTGGATGCACGGTGAGGATGTGGGGGCTCAAGAATAGTGTTCATGTTAGAAAAGTCAGCATGATTGAAGTAACGGTTGACTCTTTCATACAAGAGCACTCTAAATGACCTAGGTCAGGGATATAGATTCCTGGGTCCCTTTATTTTAGGTCTCAATTAGTATTTCAGCAAACTCCATTTCCTGGGCCACTCTTTTCGTTTAGTCCTATCTCCTTTAAATGTCTCCCCCTGAGTATGTTTTAGAATGTACTGTATTAAGGTCCAGAGTTGTGATATCTGTGTAATTCTACCTGCTATACCTTTTCAACATCTGTTGCAAATACAGGTAGAATGCTAGTAAAGCTTTTTGATAATGAAAAGACATGGGGAGCATTTGGAAGTTCCACAAATGTTTGGAGGCTTGCATTATAGTCTGGGAAAGAACTGACTGCGGTAGGGATTCCATGAACGTTTTAGAGCTTTGTATTGGACTTCTACAAAGGATCTGCTGTGCCATATGGACCCGAAGGGACATGGCTTGGGAATTCATTGATCCACCATTATCACCATATTCCTGAAGAAAGATGAGATGACTGGGTGTAGCAGATCTCATCGTACCCTTTAGCTCTTCCATTACTGATGAGAGCCTGGTATAACCCTTCCTTTATGAGCTTTTACACTAGAGCGTCAGGCATGGATGTTTAAACTTCAGCATGATTTAGGATGCAGGAGAACATTTGCTCTCTGTTGCAGTGGTTTTTGACCCCCTTTTCCTCTTCTGTTAAAAGGAATTAAACGTTACCTTCTATAAAATCTTATTTGAAGTCTAATACATTGCGTGGATAAAAATGGAGCTGCTCTGGTAGTGGGGTAGAGGGGAGGAGCATAATTAGAGCCTCTCATATAGTTCTTCCCCCACCCCCAAGCCTGTGAAGCCCATCCAGGGAACCCTAGGGCTAGGGCTCGGGCTCTGAGAACATAGCAACCATTTCTCGAGTTTGTCAGATACAGGAAAAGAATCAGGGATCACCTATAGAATACTGTCTTCCTCAACCTCAGAAATGTTTTACCACCATCAGTAGAACCATACTCCTCAAAAGCAAGCATGTTAGTCACTTGCTACAGATTGGGCATGGTCCCTGCTGACAAGGGCTCATAGTTTAGTGAAGTACTTCCCCAACCTTTTGTCATGGCATACACAGAGAATGGTAATAGTGAGAAAGACATAGTGCTTGCAAGCTGAGATGACTGGCCCTTGGGCTCTAGCCACCTTAAGCCCTGCCTAGCCATCCAGTACTGATGGGATGTATGGCAGACCTATAATGCGTTAAAGGCACGTAATTTTTTTTTTAAAGATTTTATTTATTTATTTATTTTTAAAGATTTTACTTATTTATTTGACAGAGAGAGACACAGCGAGAGAAGGAACACAAGCAGGGGGAGTGGGAGAGGGAGAAGCAGGCTCCCTGCAGAGCAGGGAGCCCGATGCGGGACTCGATCCCAGGACCCTGGGATCATGACCTGAGCTGAAGGCAGACGCCCAACCAACTGAGCCACCCAGGTGCCCCAGTTCCCTGTTTTCTGAATCCTTAGACTGCTCTGTAATGGTGGGCCTTGTCTAAACCATAGCTTCCTTTGTCATCTGTTCACCAGCAGCTCGATTTTGACCTGTGAAGTGGGAACCAGATTGGAGCAAAGGTTTATTAGGGCTTTAGGCTGACTGCTTGTGGAATTTCAGTGCTTTTGTAATTAAGAAAGCATAGTGAAACATCAAAATAGTAGAATCCACAGGATTTAACTACTGATTAAATTTAGGAAGGAAGAGTAGAAGAGTCAAAAATGACTCCCAGGTTTCTGGCCTGGGTGATCTGGTGGCACTTCGTTAGCCAAGAAATACAAGAGGAACAAATCTGAGATTGAAGATATTTGTTTTTATTTTTTTAAAGATTTTATTTATTTGAGAGAGCATGAGCACGGGGGAGGAGGCAGAGGGAGAGGGAGAAGCAGACTGCTCGCTGAGCAGGGAGCCCACCGCGGGGCTCTATCCCAGGACCCTGAGAACGTGACCTGAGCCGAAGGCAGACGCTTAACCGACTGAGCCACTCAGGTGCCCTGAAGATACTTATTTTTAGATTAAACTTCAATTTTGAGGTGCTAAGGTGTGAAGCTCAGGAGAAAGGCTGAGCTGGGTATTTGGGAATCATCTGCACAGATGGTAACTGAAGCCATAAGAGAAACCAAGATCCAGGATGACAGCAGTTACTGGCTATCTACCCAAAGAGCAATTCTTCCCCTTCTTGCTTCTAACACAACCCCTAATGTGTTCAGATGTTGGGGGTGGGGGTATAAAGATACCCTTCCCCAGCCCTAGGGTATGAAAACTGATCAGCCTAAGGGATGTGGGCATTCCATTTCCCTTGCCAGTGATTGAGTCACAAATGGTCATGTACTAATTCTAGCCAATAAAATATAGGGAATGTCTGCTGGGAGCATCTGGGAAAGTTTTCCTCAATCTTAAAAAAAAGACATATGGCAACATTCTCTTGTCCAGCCTTTAGATGTTGATATAGAAGAATGAGATGCTGGAGTAATTCCGAGAGCATGAAGAGACAGACATAAGAACTCTAGGATGTCAGAGCAGAAAAATGGAGAAAATTTGGGTCCTTAATAACACTGTAGAGCTGGTGGATTAAAAAAACAAGCGTTCTAGCTCTAGATTTCTCCCTCTCTCTCTCTCTGTGTAGGGGAATATACATAACACAATTTACCGTTTTGACCATTTTTAAGTGCACAGTTCAGTGGCATTAAGTACATTCACACTGTTTTGCAACCATCACCACCATCCATCTCCAGAACTTTTTCATCTTCCCAAACTGAAACTCTGTAATTGTTAAACAATAACCTGCATTTCCCCTACCTCCACCCCCTGGCAACCACCATTCTACTTCCATCTGTATGAATTTGACTAGGGTGCTTCATATACATGGAATCATACAATTTTGTCCTTTTGTGTCTGGCTTATTTTACCTAGACTTCAAGCTATATGCTTTAATAAGTCTACTTGTCATTTAAGCCACAAGTGTGTCTTCTATCTTTTGCAACTGATGCTACTCTAACTGATACATCTAGGGAGAGTGTGTACAGTGGGACAAGAGAAAAGGCCAAAGGCAGAAACTTGGGGCACATCAACATTTAAATCGGTAGGCAAAACAGAGGCCAGGAAAGAGAGTAAGAAGCAACCAGAGGGGCCAAAAGGACATCAAGATAGTAAGACATCATAGACACCAATGAGGAAAAAACATTAAAAAAAAAAAAGGATCAAAGGTTGTAGAAAAGGCAAATTAAAATAAGGCCTGAAAGGGGTGCCTAAGTGGCTCAGTCAGTTAAGTCTGACTCTTGGTTTTGGCTCAGATCATGATCTCAGGGTTGAGACTGAGCTCCGCCGCGGCCCCATGGACAGCCCTTTTCCTGTGGACAACGGGCGAGTGAATCAGAACAGAGAATCGGGGCTGTTTCAGAATATATGGCCAGATAAAAATGTGACCAGATAAAAACTAGACTCATTTGTTTCTTTGGAATGTTCCGTGGCACTGCCCTTTAACAAAGCTTTCAGCTTGCCCTATTCTTAGAAACTGACCAGCTTACAATCATTTCATCTTCTGATATTCCATAGCTGCTCCAGTGCCTACAACTAGAGCCTTGACTATTCAGAACACTATGATTTCTTTTTAAAAAAATTTTTTTAATTAATTGACTTATTTTTTTATTTTTTAAAGATTTTATTTACTTATTTGAGAGAGAGAGCACAAGGTGTGGGGGAGAGGGAGAAGCAGACTCCCCACTGAGCAGGGAGCCTGACCACGCGGGGCTCAATCCCAGGACTCCGGGATCATGACCTGAGCCGAAGGCAGAGCCTTAACTGACTGAGCCACCCAGGCGCCCTGTTTTGATGTTTCAAATCTATCTTTTCGTTTTTATTGCTTCCTGTGGTTAAGAACTTTTGATTTCTCGGCTGTATTACTGTACCTCCCACATGGTCTCTCTGCCTCAAGTCTTTTTCCCCTTTTAATTTACACCCAAATGACTGCCAGAATGGTCCTTTATTATTATTTTTTTTTAAGCAAGCTTTACACCCAACATGGGGCTTGAACTCACGACTCTGAGATCAAGAGTTGCATCCTCTACTGACTGAGTCAGCCAGGTGCTCAGAAAGAATGGTCTTTCTAAAGCACATACTTGCTTATGTTACTAAGTATGGCCTTTAAGGCCCTTCATGATCTAGCCCCTTCTTACCTCTCCAGTGTCCTCACTTCTTTTACTCACCATGCGGCATCCAAATAAACTGACTCCCAACTGCACCTGGCTTTGGCTAGTAAAAAGTGCTGTCTCTAACTCAGGTCTTTATGCCTTTGACACACGTTCCCTCTCCCCCACTCCCTCTTTTTTATTGTTTGATTACTTCCTATTCTGTCGGGAGGGAGTCAGCTCGGAGGGTGACCTGAGAATCATGTCTGGGAATTGCCCTTTACTCCTCAGTCTTGATTAACTGCTCCAGCTTGCTGTCCCCATTATACTATGTGCTTATTCCACTCTTACTCTTGTGCTGTTTTGTAATTCTGTTTGCTTGTCTTTCTCTCCCACTGACTGAGTTTCATAAAAGCAGAAGTTGTCTTCCTCTCTGTATGCCTAGTTCTGTATACCCAGTAAGTGCTTAGTGAATGGATGGAAGCTGACATCAGAAGCTATTTCTTGGCTTTGGGAAATCTCTGAGTCCAGTAGAAGTCATTGAGATACTAATCTAGGAGTTCTTGTGTGCTTGTGATTACAGTGCTCTTGAGACAAAAACTTGGAAAGTTTATAGAGGTCACAAGCCAGCTGTGCTAAGGAAACCAAGTACAGGCAGACCCTGCTTTTGTTTCCTTACATTTTATCGGTCTGCTCCATTGGCTGTACTAAAAATAGCATCTCTATTAGTGATATCGCAATGTGAAAATTGTCTGGGAACAAAGCTGCTTTTAGTGCACCTACCTGGCAGCAGAAGGTTTGGGAGACCTTGGTCTTCCCTTCCCTGGACCCATGCAGCCTGAAGAGGAGGAGGTGGTGTCAGATCAGAAGTCCCCTCAGAAGTAGGTGTCGTAGGACGCAAGCCTGAGTCAGCCACCAGAGTCAGGTGGGGGGAGTTGTGTGTGGCAGACTGAGTGTGACTCTCAGAATCACTTGGAGAGTGAGGCGGACATGTTCCTGCAACACACACAAGCCAGGATGGCTGAGCAGTCATGGCAACAGCCTGCCTCTCCTGGTGGGGGGGGGGGGGGATGGGCTTGGGGGCAGTAAGTAGTCGTCAGTGAGGACATCCTCAGATGAAGCTTAAATCAGGCAATGTGTTTGATTGAACTCCTGCAGTGTTCCACACGGATTGTACTGGAACACACCTTAAGAGCTCTTGTTATTTGTACCACTGATAACAAAGCTTGTGGCTGTAAAATAGAATGTTGAGGTATACTTTTTTAATAATAGGGATATTGCTGTAGTCCATTTTGCATCCTAAGCCACTCATCTTCAGTTTTAACTGCTGATTCCTGGTTTCTCACAGCCCGTGGAACCCTGGCATTTTGCCCTTTCAACACAGGAGTGCCATCTGTGGTAAAAGAGAGTAACTATAGGCTGTACAGTACATAGGGAAACAATCCAGGGTTTATGTATTTTTTTGCCATTCTGCTTCCCAGAGCTTTTTTTAGGAATGCATTATGGGTGAAAGTAAAAATCGGCAGTATAACCCAAGATTTGTGTTCATGACACAAAGCTGCAAGTTGCCACCATCCTCGTGGTAGAGGCAGCGTGCTATCTGGTGATAGGGACAGAGAAAGCCAGGACAAGAAAACCAACACCTGCTTTGGAATGCTCATCTGAGTCCAGCTCCTGATTATATTAAAGAGGAGTCATAATGTCCACTAATTTCAGGGCGTGGCGCTGCCCCCAGAGGACACACAGTGACTACGTGGGCATTTCATCAGTTATCCATCAGGCCCATTGCGTATTAAATGGCAAGAGAAAATTCCATTGATTTTAGTCTTCTAGTCCTTTTATGGTGTTTCCAAACCAGTCTTGGGGTCAAATATGGTGTGGAAAATGGCCAAGAATTGACAGGGTATCTAAGAAACCATCTGTGCTTTACACAGAGATACCAAGTACTGCTGGGGCAGAAGAAATGATATAAGGACATCCTCAGAGGAGGCTTAAATCAGCCCCTGTGCTTGGTTGAACTCCTATAGTGGGCTTGGAACTGGGAGTGGGGACAGATCCAAAATAAATAAAAGGCATAGTCCTTGCCCATGGAGAATACAGTTGAACTGTAGAGACGGTAAATGTACAGACTTCTAAGAGAGAAAAAGCTCCATGAGGTAGTAAGTGCCACATGAGTGGCTCAGATAATTCAGGGACATGCCAGGAAAGAGAAGTAAGTGTAACACTGGGATCAGCTTTTGAACCAAGACGTTAACTTGCTAGTTTAGCAAAGAAGCAAACCAAAGGACAGTGTGTGCATGTTTTGGGGCCAGGGGTATTTTTCAGCCACTCACGATTGGTAATCCTTTAATCAGCAATTGCTTCATTCATGAAGGACAGCAAGATAAATGCTTGGTATAAATTCCAGTTCAGAACCTGGGCCAAAGCCTACTACCAAAGCCTTAAAGCAAAGTATCATCTGGAACTGGAGAAGAGGAGGCCTGAGTAGGAAATAAGATCAAGACTAGGAAGACTTGGGGAAGTTTTAATTTCTGGAGATGAGGGTGGCAGAACCAGAAGTCTGACTACTACAGATTGCCAGGGTTGATGGAATCTGATCTTATTAGCTGGGCAGATGTCCCTTCCTGCCTACAGATCCTCCAGGATCTGTCTGCCTGGGTGGGTTTAGGCAGGATGGGCAGGGAGGATGGCTAGTGGGCGACTTGGCTGAAGTTGAGCCCTAAGGTTGAGCCAGGTCCTCTCCCTGGGGTGTGAGCCCTCTGGGTCAGGGGCAGGGCTCATCTGAGGAACCTACCAGGAGCACCACGCCTGGCTCATTAGTGGATGTCTGGGAAGGCCTTTGAAGATGAAACACTCCATAAGCACTCATTGTTTCTGTTTTTTGGACAAACTAGTACTGTGGTCTCCAGGGGCTGTCGATCTGGCTCCTTTGTACTAGTCTGGAATTTGCTGCAAACTGAGAGAGTAGGAAACAAACAAAACTGAAATAGTTTTTGAGAAAACAGCTCAACTCCCACTAAACCCCCATGCTTTAGCTTGTAAATCAGATTCCTCCCCATCCACCTTTCACATTCTTGGGTTTGGGTGCACTCTGTCTTGACCTGTTCCTTCGCCTGCTGGGTTTGGTGTGTGTGTGCCTCTGGTTCCCAGACTCTACGGAGAATGCCAGCAGCTGGCATATGGTGATTGCTGAATAAGCTGCCCGCGGACGCCTGTCTCCTGCAGGCACAGAGAACTGGCTGCCATGGGCGATCCTGAACCCTATTTCACTGGCTCAGAAATGCATTTCTGTGGCCATCCTGTGCCATAGAGAAGGGAGGGAAGAGGAGAGGGAATGAGTGACTCCAGGATTCTGTCTTTTGGGGGCAATGGGTGGGGTGGGAAGATAGGCACTTTGTGCCTTCGTAGTGCTTCTTACTGCCATCTTCATGTTTTTAGCAGATAATTTGTTAAGATCCTAGTATGCACCAGGCATAAGTTTCCAGTCAGTCTTAGTGAGCTGCTTGGTAAGGTCAGTATTAGACCCTGGGAGTTTTAGTTCCTTTGTTCAGCTGCTATGTACCAGGCACTATTCAAGGTACCAGGAACACAGCAGTGAACAAAATAGATAAGGAGCTGACATTGTGGTAGGAGAAAAACAGTACAGCAAGAAACAAATGTGTGATGTGTCTGATGGTGATAAATGCTATGAGGAAAAATGAAGTAGGATAAATGGGGTAGAGAGTGATGTGCGATCCACAACCATTAGAGGTGGTTGTGGAAGGCCTCTTTGATAAGGTGATATTCAGATGGATACCTGAAGGAAGTGAGGGGATGCTCCATGAAGGTAATCTGGGAGAGGAGCATTCAGGGCAGAGCGAAGAGCAAGTACAAAAGCTTTGAGGCAGGAAAGTGTCGGGGAATTGAAGTGGGGTAAGCCAAGAGAAGAGTAGTAGGAGATCTAACGAGAGAAGCAGGGGAATGCAGATCGTGCAGGACCTTGCAAGCCATGGTATGGTTTTGGATTTTACTGAAAGGGAGACAGGAAGCCAAGAGAGGGTTTTGAACAGAGAAGCAGCATGACCTGATTTTGGTTTTAAAAGTAGTCTGGCTGCTATGTGGAGAACAGACTGAAGGGGGTTAGGGAGGAGGCAGGGAATGAGGTGACTGCCTCCTTGCAGGTGAGAAAGTGGAGAAGCTGTCCTTGGATGGGCCACGATGAGCCTAGGAATGAGGGGTAGCCTAGGCACACCGTTGTATGAACAGGGCACAACTTTCACCTTATTTCTTCCTGATTAATTTTGGTGTGTGGAAGGAAGGTGGAATCGCAGACATACGGAAAGGGAAGAAGTGAAGTCTCTTGATTTGAGCATGGACCTTGGGGACCTGGCAAGCCCGAACCTTGTCAGGAGTCACAAAGAGCCACTCCTCATTCCGCTCCCTCCCCTCCCAGCCTTTCCAGGAGTCTCAGGGGAAGGTTGCGGGAGGGAGGGGCATTCATGGTCTTGCAAGGCCTTATATGGTATAGAGTGTCAGAACTGAAGGGACTTCAGAAGTCATCTAGTTCAGTCCCTTCCATTTATAGGGGCAGATATGGACAGGGGGGAATAACTCATCCAAAGTCACAGCAGTACATTATGGCAGAGCAGGGGTCCTGAGTGTTCACGGCTTTGTCTCCGCTTCCAAAGACTCAGGATATTTCTGAGTGGGACTTGATCTTCGTAGCTTCTTATAAATTCCAGCCATGACTCTGGCAAATCCCATTTACATGAAATCCTGACTAGCAGATGTGTTAATGAGTTTATGTTTCTTTGCCTTAGGATTGAGTTCTCCATACCAGGGCCCAGGCCAAAACCAGACTGCCACTGCCCCCACTTGAGCCCTCCTGTCCTCAGAAAGTGGTTGCTGTGATCATGGGTAATATCTTTGGAAACCTTCTGAAGAGCCTGATTGGGAAGAAGGAGATGCGCATCCTGATGGTGGGCCTGGATGCTGCAGGAAAGACCACCATCCTGTATAAGTTGAAACTGGGGGAGATCGTCACCACCATCCCCACCATTGGTAAGGGCACAGCTTAGATGTAAGCTTTCATGCCAACAGCTGGGCCAGGCAAGGGGCCTATTCCTAGATCCCCCACCTGGCCACCAGGCAAGTCTATGCAACTTGGGGGGATTCAGGGAAGGATGGTTATTTAACTTACTAGCAGGTGCTGGGGCTGCCGTTTGCCCACCTACCCGGGCCCTCTCTGATGCGGGAACTTCCGCAGCCTGGCACTGAACAGTTGCCCTCAGGCACTGAGCTGGTTTGTTCTCTGTGTTGTTTGGAAAGCAGGTGAAAGGCTTTGATGTTCCTGCCAGAGGCCAGGAGTTATTTCACTTTAGATCCTCAGTGTACCTGATCCTGGTTAAGACCTGCCTGTGGGAGGGAGAACGTTTGCCTTATAGATGGGGCTCCAGATCATCATTGTCCACTGGTTCTGCATTTGGGGCTCCAGGACTAGAGCTCACTTTTTCTTCACTGTGTTTCCCAGGCCCTACATTTTAGCTGCAGCAGACTCGTGATGGCTGAGGTACAGGAGTGGGGCTGAGTCATTTCTTTGCAGGAGAGAGAGGCAAAGACAGAGAATGAGCAGAGAAGGTTAGCTCATGTTACCAAGGGGATTGTGAACCTCCAGACTGGCCCTCCTCATCCTCTTCCACTTTTTCTCTAAGGTTTTTTTTGTTTTGTTTTGTTTTGTCTTTGTTTTTTAAAGATTTTATTTATTCATGAGAGACAGAGAGAGAGAGACAGAGAGAGGCAGAGGGAGAAGCAGGCTTCCCGCGGAGCAGGGAGCCCGATGCGGGACTCGATCCCAGGACCCCAGGATCATGACCTGAGCCGAAGGCAGATGCTTAACCATCTGAGCCGCCCAGGCGCCCCATCTAAGGTTTTTTTTTTGGCCTTTAGGCTAGTAGGTCAGGGAATACCAGGCCTGAGGAAGCCTCAGCTTTCTTTCCTTTGCTAGGATCAGAGCCAGGCTGGGGGAAACAGAAACAAACCCCTGGGGTATTGTTTGCAGGCCTGGTGTTTGAGGCCAAGTGGCCATTGTCTGTTTTTTCCAAAGGGTTCAACGTGGAAACAGTGGAGTACAAGAATATCAGCTTCACAGTTTGGGACGTGGGTGGCCAGGACAAGATTCGACCTCTCTGGAGACACTACTTCCAAAACACCCAGGGTATGGCATATGAATTGCCCAGCTTGGCATGGGTTGGTCGGGTGTGAGCAGAAGTTGTGGCTGTCATTCTTGGTTATGGGCAGCCAATCCTTGCCCTGCCGCAGCTCCTAGGGGTGGGAGAACAGGAGGAAAGGGAGCAAATATTTGGAGGGTGTATGGAGGGTGTTGTCTTTTGGTGGTAGGGATGATGGGAGTTCATCTGCTGTCTTACGCAGCACATGCTCTGCCTCCCTAGGGTTGATATTTGTGGTCGACAGCAATGATAGGGAGCGAGTAAATGAGGCCCGAGAGGAGCTGATGAGGATGCTGGCAGAGGATGAGCTCCGGGATGCAGTGCTCCTTGTCTTTGCAAACAAACAGGTGAGACTTCTCCCCACCCTGGATTTGAGAGAGGTCAACCTGGCTGTGGAAATCCTGGGCATTGGGGCTCATTGTAGGGGAAACCCTGTGACTGTGTTCTCAATTTTGGAAGTGTGGGGAATATGATTAGCTGGCTTCTTTATGTTCCTCTTCTTGTCCCCTACCCCCCAGCTTTAATTAGCAACACTTCTGTCCTCAGGGATTGGTGTGGTAGATACCTCAAATCCCTCCTTCATCTTCCCTGTTGTCTAATTTAGTGGAACTGCCCTCACTCCTATAGTCAGACAGACCTGATTCTTTGCCCAGTCTGAATCACCTCTTCACTTCCCTACAACCCCATATTTGGTTTGCAGCTCCCCAATGGAATGACCTTTAGCGCCTTGGATCTATGGTTCTGGGATGAATAAATCCAAAGCAGCTCTTTAGGACCTTGTTCTGGTTCCTACAGTGGAGGAGGAGGGGGTGCTGGTACACATCTCTTTGGTAGATGGGTGTTCTAGAAGCCTTTGAAAGATCCTGAGCCTCCTTTTTGTGTGTCTCCCTCATGCTCCAGGATTTGCCTAATGCTATGAACGCTGCTGAGATCACAGACAAGTTGGGCCTGCATTCTCTGCGTCACCGCAACTGGTACATTCAGGCCACCTGTGCCACCAGCGGGGACGGGCTGTACGAAGGCCTGGACTGGCTGGCCAATCAGCTCAAAAACAAGAAGTGAGAGCCAGGCAGCCCTATCCGACCGCCCCACCTATCCTTGACACACCTACTGTCTCCCTGCCCCAGCTCTGCCCCTTCCTTCCCGTTGCCAGTGTGGCCAGGGCCCTGGGTATCATGTCCGCATGCCCAACAAGAGCCTTGCCTCCCCTGCCTCCCCTCCTCTCCCCTGTCCATGACCAGTCCCCGTTGCTGTCCTGATGATGAATCATTCCAATTTATCGGATTTAAAACAAAAACAAGGTTGTTATGGTTTCATGGGTGGCCCCCCCTCATCCTCTGGGGTTTGGGAGGTGGGGTGGGGTATTCTCTCCGTTCGCTTCGTTTGGCTCTGGTTGCTGCGCTCTTGGCATCTCAGTCCCTTCCCTCTCCCCACAGGTTCCTCTCCCACTCCCCATCTTCCTTTCCTTTGCCACTCTCTCCCTGTTCTACATGGAAATTGCACGGGCCTCTCTGTGTGTGCGTGCATGTGTGCGCGTGTATATACATGTATAGAGAGATATATATGCGGGGGCCAGGGTGGAGGTGTGGAGTGCAGCTCGGTGCTGGGAGCCAGGTCACTGCCCACTCCAGCCTATCATCTGCCCCTCCCATGTTGGTGAGATAAAGGGAAGAAGGTAGAGGGAAGGCTGCCCCAGTCTTGAGCTGGTTCCTCTCCTCTCTGCAGGTAGGTTTTTCTGGATGATAGGACAGATGATGGATTTTCCACCGCCATCTTCCTTGTACCCCTCTCTATATCCTGTTCAGGGCAGGGGGATGGTCTTTATCTCTAGATGACTGTTCCCAAGGAGATGCTATTCTGCCCTGCCTTGTTACTGGGAAGGAGAGAAGAGCCCACTCACTCTTGTCAGCCCAGTGTTCAGCTGATCCTCCTCCTCATCCTTAGATCTGTTCCTCAGGAGCTTGTGAGGAAGATGGGGAGAGCAAGACCATGGGGTGTGTTTGGGATCCAGGGCACTGGGGGGTGGGCCTCAGGTTTTCCATCTTCATCCTCTTGTGTTGTTAGGAGAAGGTGAGGCATGGATCAGTCTATTCCTGCCCTCCCATACCCCCCCCCCCCATCTTCTGATCTTGGAGACTGGGTGGTTTATCTGTCCTTTGTCAGAAGTTTCCTCACCCTAGTAGTCCTGCTGACCTGACCGGGGCTGGCTGGGTGGTTTAATGGGGAGCAGGGGAGTGGGGGTGACATAGCAGACCTCAGTTTCAATTCCCCTATTCTCCACTTCTCTCTTTTTCTAGTCTAGGATGTGCTGAAGGCTGAAAATTTTCTGTTCTGTTTCTAGACCCTCAGACTATCCTGCTGTCCCTCCTCACTCCACCCCAACAGTTTTCTCCTGCCCGTTTCAGCCACTTCCCATGAATCCATTTGAGGTTGGAGTGGAGGAAATTAGAACTCTGAAGTAGTTGTTGGTGCTGGTGGGATGCAGTGGTCTTCAGGGTCCTCCCCCCATTATTATGTAGTTCAGAAGCTGCTGCTACTGCGTCTCTCTGTTTACAGGGGGCGCTTGTCCCTGAGGTCCTGGCCCGGGTCCTGACTTTGCGGTTTCTGTGAAGCCGTGGCTTTTCTGTGGGCTCCTGTGTGTGCTGGCTGCGCCCTGAGCTCCAAAACGGCCGCCCATAACCTTTCTGCTATGGTCAGGGCCCCGGCACCCTGTCCTCCCCCCTACCCCCCCCCAGAGCATGGCTGAGGGACCCCTTCCCAGAAGGACTGTCCCAAGCCCCACCCCATGGGGCCAGGCTTCCTGCCACCTTTGTCTACAACAGGCAGATCAGTACCCCCACCCTACCCCAGGTTGAACTGTGAAAGAGAGGTTCCAGGGGTGTCTCCCTCAGTGCCAGTTCCTTAGTGATGTACTGTTTACCCCAGATGCAGTGGGAGTATGCAGGTCTCCTGATCTCTAGGCCTGTGTGTGTGTGTGTGTGTGTGTGTTTGGTGGCAGGGGTGAGGGGAGAGGTATGCTGGAGCTTCTAGTTCATTTTAACATGTATTCACTCCCCTGACTGCACGGATGCTTCCCTCCACCCCTTTCCTTTGCCTCTGCCTCTGTTTCCTCATTTTTTTGCTCCTGCCCCTGTTGCCTCTCCCCTCCTGAACTGTTGCCTTTGCCTTCTCAACTCATTCACTGCTGTTGCCTGTTTCCCCTTTCCTTGTTTCGTTCCTACTTAGTATTCCCCACTCTTGGTCTTTGCAGTAGCTGAGGATTTTACTTCTTCTCCTGCCTCCCAGTCTGACCCTCCCTAGTTAGATGGCAGTCCCAATTAGGTTTTTCTTATTTAAGGCCCACCCCTACCTTGTTTTGGGGGGCTCCAGAGACCAGTGGGCCTGAGGGTGTTAGCAAGCAGCCTTGGAGGTTGCCTTGGTGCTGCTCAAGGATCCATCCAGCAGGGGGGAGCAGTAAGTGATCTTGGTAGTATTCCTGGTTGCTAGGCCCTTGGCAGGGGTGGGTGGTCCTTTCTACATTCCCATTCTCCTAAAAGCTCTTTCTGGATTGGGTTTCTCATTCCATTTTTGCCTGTTCCCTCCCACATTCTCCTCTGGTAGATTTCATTTTATGCTTTCCTTTGTTACAGCCTTTTTCCCCCTAGAGATTCCCCTCTGGGCCCCCTCCCCCAGCAGAGTGTGTTTTGTGATGTTACAGTAGTAACTGCAGTTCTGGTTTTTCTCTTCTTCTTTTCTCCTCTGGACTGTAGACTGTATATGTTTAATGACTCACCTTCTCTCTCCTTGCCCAAAATGTGGGATACGCGATGACTGTGACCCTGGTTGGAAATTAAACTTGTTTTATGCAGCTTTGGAGCAGACCTTCATCCTTGATGTGCAGCAGCATGGGACAGTATTTAAATGGTGAGGGTACTTCTGTCTCTGGTCCCTCTCTCTAGACTGCTCCTTCTCTCAGCAGAGGGGTAAAGGGTACACTTGACAGGGGGAGAGTGAGGTTATGGAGGAACTTAGGCTTATTTCTACACTGCTTACTACTTTCCATCATACTCTGGAGGGGAGCCTGAATGAATTGGGCACCAGGAATGCAAGGGCTTCGTGACTTTGCTCTTTTAGTTGTAAAGGATTTCATTCTGTTCTTAGCCTTGTTTATCACCTGTTGGTAGACATTAGGGACTTCATTGGCTAGAGGACCCTGAACTTGGAGTGACCCACCCTGTCTCCACTCTCAGATCTCCCTAGCCCTGTGCAATCAGGTGCTTCCGGTTGGAACAGGGTCCCCTCATCCATAGATTGGAGTCCCCTCACCTATCTAGTTTTGGACTTTGGCAGTGGTAAACATGAAGGGTAAAGGTCTGGATGGTGTAATGAACTTGATCCTCCTTACAGCTATGGCCCTGTATCACCTCTACTTCAGGCATACGGTTCCCCATTGTCAGGATGCCAAGCCTCATCCAGAGATTCCACAGTGTCTTGAGGGAAAGGACAAGCCTTTGCCCTCCCAGCCCACTCCTGCCACTACTCTCTTCATCTCCTGCTACTACTGTCTGGCCCCAGGAAAAGAAAAAGATGGAGCATCCCCTTCCTTTGGTGGGTGAGGTCTTGGGGAGCTAGGGAGGCCTTCCCCACTCTCACCACTTTCTTAAGCTTTGGGGACAGAGACCTTCCCATCTTGATGTGGAAAGGGACAGGATTTAGGCATACAGTAAGTTTGAGAGCCCCAAGTACCAGTGTGAAATAAATCATTTGTATTCAGTTACCTCTGTGCTCCTCAAAAGTCCTGCTTGGTGACCAAGGTTACTGATAAGAGCACCTTTCCCAAGTGCTTTATTTATACATTAATAAGCATATTCCTTCTAGTACTATAACCCCTCATAAGATAATGGAAAGGACTTTAGCTGGATGGCAGGTCAGTGGGTATCTTTTGACCCCTGAAGAGGATGACCTAGTCCCTTTTGTCCCTCAGTACTCCCATTTAAGATGCCAGGAAGGAGGTGGGGGGAGCCCTCTTGTGGCAGTTCGCTTAAACTTTCCAGCTTCTTTTGAGGGCACATGGTGGGATGGGGGAGAGACTTAACCTGGAAGATACATGTTCAGCATCCAGCTCTTAGGACAAATAGCAACCATATCTGCCCAGAACTTGGAATAGCTCTTCAGTTATGGTTTGACAGAAGACTTGAGGCCCAGGGTCTACTTCAGAATAATTTGGGCAAGGGAGTTTCCAACATGAGCCTGGAGAGAACCAGTGGAAGGCCTTGAATTTGTCTGGGTGGGATGGAGGACAGAACTGTTCCCTTCATTTCAGAGTTTGGGGACAGTGACAGGGAAAGTGAGTGTGGTATGTAGGAGTTTCTCAGACTTGAGGTATAAGGTCTGAAGGCTCTGAGGGTTCACTGCATCACTTCTAGTTCAAGTGCCAGATTGGTCAGAGCAGAAAAAACAGGTATTTACTTAGTACCTTTTAGGGTTTCAGACCTGTGCTAAGAAGGAAGTCAAACCACTGTTCTGATGGAGAGACCTGGGAATCCATTTCTGGGATGCTCTGAAATCCTTTGGGATATCCATCCATAGTGCAGCATGTGGGTTAGTGAGAGTTGGGGAATAACTGTGTGGAGGATACCCCTCTGCTGCTGCTTGGTGCACAGGGTGGTGTCTTTGGGCAGGCAGTCATAGTACTAAGAACACTTCTTTTCCAGTTCTGAAGGGTGTGGAGATAGGAGGGCCAAAGTCCAGCTCTCTACTTTCTAACCTGGTAACTGGAGGAATAGAGTAAGTATCCTGCTCGTCACTGGGGAGCAATAGGATCCAGAGACCTTCCTTCCTCTGTAGGTTTTTCAGTCTAATTGGGTTTCCTGGCCCTGGCTGCTGGGATTGGGTAAGAATGACCCCGAGTTCCTGAGCAAAGGGAAGAGAAGGTTAAATCTGAGGAAGTGCAAACCTTGGGAAAGGGAGCAGTGCAGTGGCTGGAGGTCTGGAAGTGAGGAACTTGGGTCAGGACTATACACCATCACGGCTTGAAGGTGAGTGTCTGCTTGTGTGTGTCACTTTGGCCATGAGCTGCAGAAGAGAGTGGGCTGAATGAGGGCATAACCATACCTAAAAAGAAAACATTTTGTCATCTAAGGTATACATGCCCTTGAAAATATGGCATTAGATTTTGAATCCAAATTTACATATGCTGACTCACAGGCTTTTTGTTTATTAAGTCTGTTAAAAATAAACAGATTAAAAATATTTAAAAAGCAGTGCCCTGCTTACTGTCTGGCACATAATAGGCATTCAGCCTTGATGAATGAATAAACATCATTGTCCTCAACCAAACTGGACCTGGTGGGTACCCTGTGAGTCCAGGGGGCTGTGGTAGAGTTTCTTCTACTCGCTGACAAGACACCTTTGAAGGTGGAGCCCTTTCTAGGAGTGGCCCTCTGATTTCAAACTTGTGCCTCCAGTCAGGGTTGTGCCAGCTTCCCTACCTTTCCCAAAACCATCTCACCTTCCTCTGTCCTTCAGGTTCCTCTTAACTTGATCCACGGGGAAAGCTCCTTCCTCCCAGTTCCCTTCTGGGCTCAGGTGGGCTTGTGCTGCCCTATGTGGGTGATATTGTTGTCTTAGTTTTGCCCGATTCCCATGCCGCCCCCCCCCCCCCCCCCCCCCCCCCCCCCCCCCCCCAACTCCACCCCCACTTCCCCTTTCCATCCCGGACAACGCCTCAGACCTGGACTGGGCAGGAGCTTTCCAGCTTCATGACACTGTTGCAGTCAGCCCACGCATCAGAGCAGTGTGCACGGTCACAGCTTTGCTCAGAAACCTTCAGTGGCTTCCCATGCCTTTGTCTGACATTCAGGCTCTCCACAACCAGTTCTTGCTTCCCTCTCTAACTCCCTCTCTAACTCCCTCTCTCTACTCCTTCTGCTGGAACCCATTACTTTAGCCAAACTGGGCCACTCATTTTCCCCAAATAGCTGACATCTGACCTGCTGCCTTTATCCCCTTTCTCACTTTTTAAAAAATACCACTTTTCTTTAAGATCTACAAAGCTGCCCGTGACCTCTCTAATCACAAGGACTCTTCCCTCCCTCTTTAGTTTCATTAGCTCAACTCATTCAACATCTCCCACACATTCCCTTGTATTCTTATATATTGTGGTCATTCATTTAATATTTAATTTTAAAGTTTATTTTTGTAACCAAAATAATTTTCATTGCAGAACATCCAAACAAAACATAAGTATACAGAGCGACATGTGGAACCTGTTCCCCTCTACTTTTCTCACTCCCATTCCCAAGGTAACCACCTGTGGCTATTTAGTGTGCCTCCTTCTGGTAGTTTCTTTTTTAAAGAGCTATACCTCCACACATTTGGGGAGGGGTTAAGATATAAGTGGACTCCTTTCATATCTATTATTCTTGGTTTTTTAAAATTTATTTTTAAAAATATTTGTCAGAGAGCACAAGCAGGGGGAGCGGCAGGCAGAGGGAGAAGCAAACTCCCCGCTGAGCAGGGAGCCCGATGTGGGACTTGAGCCCAGGACCCTGGGACCATGACCTGAGCCAAAGGCAGACACTTAACCGACTGAGCCACCCAGGCTCTATTCTTGTCCTCCTCCTTGCTTTTTTTTTAAAAAAACATAAGGGTATATATATTTGTCTTGGAGGTTTTCCAAGTTAGTATAATTATATATATATTTTTTACAGATTTATTTTTATTTTAGAGAGGGAGAATATGAGCAGGAGGGGCAGAGAGAGAGAATCTCAAGCAGACTCCACAATGAGCGCGGAGCCTGACTCAGGGCTTGATCTCACAACACCGAGACACGACCTGAGCTGAAACCCAAGAGTTGGATGGATGCTTAAGCAACTATGCCACCCAGGCACCCCAGTATAGTTAGATATTTTTAATTCTATTAAAAGTATCGCATAGCAAAAAGAAAAAGTATTACATAGCATAATATTTATTCAATATAAAACACATCTGTCTAGAATCTGTTATATGGGGGGGTATTGTGTAGCTAGTACCTAGGGGACTCCAGGCATGATCGTAACCTTGTCCTTGCCATCGGTGAGCTGGCTCTTTAGAGATAGGGAGAAGTGGGGCATACACAAACAATTGCAACACAAGGGAAAATATAATAATGTCCCCCAGTGTATGCTGGAAGTTCAGAAATAAGAAAAGTGGGGCGCCTGGGTGGCTCAGTTGGTTAAGCGACTGCCTTCGGCTCAGGTCATGATCCTGGAGTCCCTGGATCGAGTCCCGCATCGGGCTCCCTGCTCGGCAGGGAGGCTGCTTCTGCCTCTGACCCCCCCCCTCATGTGCTCTCTCTCTCTCATTCTGTCTCAAATAAATAAATAAAATCTTTAAAAAAAAAAAAAGAAATAAGAGAAGTGACTTCTAAATAAGGGAATCAGGACTTTACAGAGGAAGTAATATTTCAGCTTGGTTTGGAGGCAGCTTGACAGGTGAAGGAAGAGCATGAGCCAGGGCACAGAGATGGAAACACATGACGCAGGTTCATCTGATGCCAGACCACAGTCCGTGAGCAGGAAGAGGATTTGGTTCAATTGAAGAGGATTTGGTTCAATTCATAAATGTTTATTGACCCATCTATATATCAAACACCATACTAGGCAATGAGTATAGAAATGAGAAAGATGAGGTTGCTGTCATTAAAAGGACTTCAATTTAATGGAATAAAAGCCAAGTTTGGAAAGGCAGACTAGGACCAGATGGTCAAAGCTTTCAACTGGCACGTCATGGAGTCTGAATTTTATTCACTGGGCAATATGGGGCCATAGGCTCCATGACTGGAGCTGAGCAGATAGCAGCAGTGTACAGAATGGGCGGAAGTAGGAAGAGGCTGGGGATGAGGGACTGAGAGTGCTCTCTGTCTGTCTTTGTTTAAACCAGATAGAAATTCATTTCTACCTCAGTTAAAAAGTGTCTGGTGATAGGCAGTCCAGGTCTGGAATGGTGGCTCTACGGTTATCTAGACGACTTCTTTTTTTTTTTTTTTTTTTTTTTTTGAAGATTTTGTTTATTTAGGGATGCCTGGGTGGTGCAGTTGGTTAAGCGTCTGCCTTTAGCTCAGGTCACGATCCCAGGTTCCTGGGATCAAGTCCCGCTTCAGGCTCCCTGCTTAGTGGGGAGCCTGCTTCTCCCTCTGCCTGCCGCTCCCCCTGCTTGTGCTCTCTCTCTCTGACAAATAAATAAAATCTTTTAAAATTTTATTTATTTATTTGAGAAAGGGAGAGTGGGGAAGCAGACTCCCTGCCAAGCAGAGAGCCCCATGCAGGACTCAATCCCAGGACTCCAGGATCATGACCTGAGCCAAACGCAGACGCTTAATCCAGTGAGCCGCCCAGGCGCCCAGGGCTTAGGCTTCTTTTTGCTTCACCGTCCTCACACATAGCTTCATTCTCATGGTCACCTCATGGTCTGATGTGACTGCTGGAGTGTAATTCATCTCCTCTACGTTCCAGGCAGCAGAACAAAGGAAGGGAAGGAGCTTGGGGAGAGGAGGAGGAGCACACAATGACACACTTCTTAGCTGAATTAATTCCCTTTAAGGAGCCTTGCTGGAAGTCCAGGACAATATTTCCAACACTTACGTTTATGTCTTACTGGCCAGAACTTAGTCCCATGGCCTTATCCAGCTTTAAGGAAGACTTGGAAATGTAGTTTTGTGTTTATTATTATTTTTTAATTTGAGGTATAATTTGATGTATAATTTGCATGCAGTGCAATGCACAGATCTCATATAGTTTGATAAGTTCTGACAAATGCATACACCCATGTAAGCCACCTCCCTATCAAGATACAGAACATTCCATCATCCCTAGAAATTCCCTTGCCATCCTGCTGAGGAGACTTTCAACAACTCCAAAGAGAGAGGTAATGAGGGCTTAATTAGGGTAGTAGCCCTTGGAGAGGTGGTGGAAGGAGAATCCAAAGGAGACTGGTTGATGTGGGAGATGAGAGGAGAATCTAGGAGAATGCTAACAGCAGAGCCACTAACAGAAACTAACAGAAAACAGAAAATAGGGAATTCTAGATTGTTACAGATGGGATGGATGGAGAAAAAGGAATGAGTACAGTATTGGGTGTGTTGATTTGACGTGCTGGTCAAACATCCAGGTGGAGATACCCAGTAGGCAGTTGTATCTAGAGCTTGGGAGGGCATTCAGAGCTCAATGGCATCAAATACGAGAGAGATGCTAAAGAGGACAAGGGACCAAGAAATGACCCAAGAATTTGGTGACTGAGCTCACTGATGACTTTCTGAGGGAGCAGAATTCAGATGCCATGGCCTGAGTGGGCATTGAGGGCTTAAATCGTACAAAAGGGGACTGGTTGCATTGTCTGAAATAATTTAAAACCCCTTTAAGAAACTGAAATCCTTGGGGTACCTGGCTGGCTCAGTCTGTAGAGCATGAGACTCCCATCTTGGCGTCAGTTGAAGCCCCATATTGGGCAAAATAAAAATAAAATCCGAGGTCCTTGCACAAACAAATGGGTTATAGGTAGCTGCCCTTTTTACATGCTTGCTGATAAAGGAGGAGGGATATGTTGGTGTCAGGAAAAGATAAGGCATTCACCCCATCCTTACAGGAAAATAGCTCCTGGCTCTATGAAATTAGCTTTCCAAAGAACAGGGAGATGAGACAGCTCCCTGCCTCCTATGACCTCCAGAATTCAAGCTGAAGGGCTGGAGGTGGGAGAGGGATGCCCTCTTTAACAACTGCTGGGTGGGGTGGGCCAACCAGACACTGCCAGGACAGGTGTGAAGAGACCTATATCTTCAGAGGAAAGAAAGCAAACACGCTGGACTCAGGCAATCCTGGGTTTGAATCTTGTCTCTGTCGCCACCTAGCTAGAAGACCTTGGGCAAGTTACTTAACCTGAACACCCAGCTCCGCATCTGTAAAATGGAGACAATAATGCCTGCTTTTCAGGGTGGTTTTGAGGATTACAGAAAAGTGACTGGCACACAGTAGGTCATCGTAAGTGGGTGCTATTAAGTGATCCAGCCCCTCGCTATGGGACAGAACGGCTAACGGATGGGTCCTAAAACGCGACCTTCGATCTTAGAGGGTAGGGAGGGCTCCCGGCGGCCTCCTCCCTCCAGGAGGTGGGGACAAGGTGGAGGAAGGGCTGCTGGAGGAGGAGCTGCAGCGTCGCGACCCGCCCCGTCCCGTCCAGTCCGGCCTGGGCGCCGAGGGAACCGCTGTCCTAGCCGTCGCCCCCTGAGCAGCCTGTCCTGGTGCCCCGTGCCTTGGCCCGCGTCCAGTCATGACCCTGCGCCCCTCACTACTCCCGCTCCGTCTGCTGCTGCTGCTCAGTGGGGCGGTGTGCCGCACTGAGGCTGGGTTTGAAACCGAAAGTCCCGTCCGGACCCTCCAAGTGGAGACCCTGGTGAGGAGAGGGTGTCCCGGGGCTGCGGCGGCTGGGCCGTGGGAGGGAATGAGGGGGTCCGAACGAACCTGGGAGCGGGGAGGAGAGCGAGTGCGGGGACTGGGCAGGGGAGTGCCGGGTGCAGGGGCAGGAACGGGATCTCTGGAGGAGCCTGCGTGACTCCCTCAGTCCGATCATAGGTGGAGC
This sequence comes from Mirounga leonina, assembly GCF_011800145.1. Lineage (NCBI taxonomy): Eukaryota > Metazoa > Chordata > Mammalia > Carnivora > Phocidae > Mirounga > Mirounga leonina. Next base: position 28,415,519 of record NW_023270314.1, read on the forward strand.
CCCCCGAGCCGTGTGCGGAGCCCGCTGCCTTTGGAGACACGCTCCACGTACACTACACGGTGAGGGATCTGGGGGGCCGGGTCGGGGCCTGGGAGGGGGCGGCGCCCTGCTGGAACACGTCAGCGTTGGCTGCGACACGTGGCAAGCGGTGCGGGAGTGAAGTTGGAGCTCTGGGGTCGGCGAGCACGTGGCGGGGGTAGGGGCGCTCCTCTTGCCTGCCCATTTCCCTTCCCCGCTTTTCCGCCAGTTCCGCCCCGGCGCAGAGAAGCGGAGGGTGGGGAGAGCTCCGAGAAGTGCTAGCCCTTTGGGGCTTCCTGTTGCTTTCTGCCCAGAGGGGACTGCTGGGCTGCAGCTGCGAGGGGGGTGCCGCCGCCGCCCGGGGGCCCAGGTGAGTGTGGTGCGCTCCTGCTGCCCTCTCCCCACAGGGCAGCCTGCTAGATGGACGCATTATTGACACTTCGCTGACCAGAGACCCTCTGGTTATAGAACTTGGCCAAAAGCAGGTGATCCCAGGTATGTGACCTGTGCCTCCCATTCTATTTCTTCCCAGCCTAAGCCCTTCTTCGCCTCCTCAAGCCCTGAAATACATTGGAAATGCCCCCCGGGACTCTACCGGTCACCTCCTGAGGTTCAAATATGGCTTCTAACACTCCTTTTGCCCCATGCCCCACTGGCAACCAGGGATTTGAGCAGTGGGGAGCTCAGTTGAGGGTCGTAGGGAGCCTTAGATCCTCCTCTCCTGGGATTTGGGGAATGTAGGTAGCTTCCTGTTCAGTTGTGTCTTCTTCCTCAAGGTCTGGAGCAGAGCCTTCTAGACATGTGTGTGGGGTGAGTATCTGGGCAGGGGTGGGCTTGGGTACCCCCTTTGCACGGGGGGAGGCTTACTTTGCTATCCTTGCTCCTAGAGGAGGCAGAAGAATGTGTGATAAAAGCTTTGCACTGGGCAGGTCCGGGTCATTGGGACCCCTAAGAGCATCCAAAGCCACTGTGCCTATCTGACTGTGGGTTTTGTTGGAGGAGTTGAGGCATATGGGGGGACAGAGACCTTTCCTGGTCAACCTGCTTGGTGCTCAGGTGGGAAAGTTCATCATTTGGAGTGAATATCCAGAGAGTTTTGCTGGTGGGACTGCAGATGGACTGAGGCTGTGGGCCCACCTGGTCCCACCTCTAGCTGTGATTCACATTCCTTCCCTCAGAGAGAAGCGAAGGGCAATCATTCCTTCTCACTTGGCCTATGGAAAACGGGGATTTCCACCGTCTATCCCAGGTAATCTGACGAGGCCTTTCTCTCTCAAGGCAGTCAAAATACCCAGGCCCTCAGAGCTCTGTCTGGAGCTTGAAAAAGTCTAAATCCAGTTTTCTGGAAAGGCCAGGGGTGGCTGGGGCCTCCTTCTGCAGGGCTGCTTTTTTCCTCTTCAGATCACCAACAGGGACTAGAGACCTAGAATCTGTTAAGGCTACCTGGCTTCCCTCTGGCAGAAAGCAACTTTTTAGGGAGGAGACACCTACTTGAGCCACTTGGGTCTGTTGCCTCCGCTACCCCTTCTCAGAACTCTAGACTTTTTCCTGCCTTTTCTTTATCACCACATCTCCACCCCTCCTTTCAGGCTCCCCCAGGGAGGAGGCAGTAAAAATATTCACAGTCAAGTAAATCAAAACAAAGCAAAACAAAAAACAACTTTTGGAAGCCAAGTCCACCCTATAACTTTAAAAGCTATCGGGTGCCTGGGTGGCTCAGATGGTTAAGCGTCTGCCTTCGGCTCAGGTCATGATCCCAGCGTCCTGGGATCAAGTCCCGCATCGGGCTCCCTGCTCCTTGGGAGCCTGCTTCTCCCTCTGCCTCTCTCTCTCTCTCTGTCTCTCATGAATAAATAAATAAAATCTTAAAAAAAAAAAAAAAAAAAGCTATCAACAGGTCACCGGACAGATTTCCTAAGATGCAGATCTCTTGTTTTGGGTTATGACAAATGTCCTATTAGCTAAAATGTTTTGTACTTCAGATTATTAGGATAAAAGTTCTTATCCTAGTTCCAACTTAGAGGAAGAACCGCAAAGAGGGTCATGGGACTAAAGAAAAACTCTTTTACCCAAAGCTCTGTGATCTCCCCATTTCCAGTGTTTGCATTTCTCCCTGACTCACTCCTCTTCATTCACCTGCTCCTTACTTCTTAAGCCACCTCTTTCGTCTGTGTTGAAACATCTATGTTTTCTAACAGTCACATTGCATGTGCTCCTTGGTTGGTGACATTTTAAAATGTCTAGGTTAAATCCAGTTAATTTCAGCCCTGCAAAGATTCTATTGATGTGGCTATTTGGAAATGGGAGTACAGTTAGTATAGAGGTTCTCTCACTTATCACTGGCAAACAGCCTGTATGTCTTAGATCCACAGAAAGTTTCCCTGTCCTGTCATAGACTTGTCACTGAACACAAGCCACACTTGGAGATTTGGGGTAAACATAACTATCAGTAGAGTCTGCTCATAACCCTTCTCTACTTTTGTCTAAAGGAACTCAACATGTTTAAATCTTGTCAGCTTCATAGTTTTTGCTGTGGTGTGGCCTGCCCTCCCTGTTTTCATTTAGATTCTGAGCCCTGGATAAAATGCAGAGATTCTAACCCTCAACTCCTCTCTGCCTTCAGCGGATGCAGTGCTGCAGTTTGATGTGGAGCTGATTGCACTGATCCGAGCCAACTACTGGCAAAAGCTGGTGAAGGGCATTTTGCCTCTGATAGGCATGGCCATGGCGCCAGCCCTCCTGGGCCTCATTGGGTATCACCTATACAAAAAGGCCAACAGACCTAAAGTCTCCAGAAAGAAGCTCAAGGAAGAGAAACGAAACAAGAGCAAAAAGAAATAATAAATAATTTTTAAAAATTTCTCTGGATTCTTCACCTGATACTTTCTGAGGCTACTGCTGTAAGTGGGAATGAGGTAAAGGGCTGGGGTAAAAGGCATTCTGAGTTGGATCTTGCCTGACATTGGGGTGGTTGGAGGCTTTGGATCACCTCTTCCCCTGCCTCTTCTTGTCCTAACTTACCGCCAAGGACCTGCTCTTGAATGTTCCCATAGGATCTCTACACCCCAAAGGTATTGGTTCTGGCCCTCATAGTGCCCAGACTCGAAGAAGCAGTGCTTCATGAACAATGAGCCTCCTGATAATTGCCTAGCTATTATCTCCACTCTCTGGGGCCACCGTATTCCTGGTATCTTCCAAGTAGACTGCTCTGTCCAATATGGCAAACATAGAAGGAGCTCATAAACCTCATGGAAATTTTTAATAGCAAAGTCCTCTGGTCTCTCAAAAAATTGTTTGGGGTTTGAAAAGCGATTTTCTCCTTATATCACAGGATGTGGGAGATCACATGGGCTGCTTCAATGATGTAAGTGGTTGGAGGTGGTTTGTCACCTGGCTGGGTGGTAGGTGTGGACAAAGGCTGGGGTAAATTACTTCGATGGTTGACGATAAAGAGTGGGTTGAGCTGGCTCATCACTTCGTCACTCACTGAGATGCCATCCAAGTACTGCTTCAGCATCTCCCGCAACTTCCCATTGATTTCTAACAACTGGACATGTCTATGTTGGAGGCTCAGTTGCTCCAGTTTCACTTTGTTGTACCTTTTCCAGAAATTCTCCATCCCTGTGTAGTTTACTATCACCTGGGAGTTGGTTAAAGGGAGAAGGTGCGTGTTGAGGCCCATTAGCAAATGCAGCCCAGTACCCCATGATCCCCAACCTTGGGTGATGGCCTCTGGACCCTAGGAACTTTTACCTTTGCGAGCTGCTCGGTAAGCTCCTCTGGGTAAATTTCTTCTATCTTCTCCTGCTCCTTGGGAGTCAAGACTGATGAATAGAAAGGCAGCACTTTTTCTTCCTCTGTTTCAAACTTCCTACATATTTCAGCAAGTTTCAGGATCTTTTCACCCTATCAGAAGCAGGAAGAGACCTTTTATTAGGAAAGGGGGTGGGGAGGGGAAATAGTGGAGCTGGTTCCCCTGCTTAAACCCAGGGAAGCAATTCATCCAAACGTGAGACAAGAGTAATGAATACATCTAACACAGAGTGCTTACTAGGTGCCAAGCACTATTCCAAGTGTTTTACAGTCTTAGCAAATTCATTATTAATTCATTTAATTTAAAATGTGAGAGGGGAGGGAACACGGAATAAAAAAGGTACTCCAGATGTCCACTCAGGCAGGAAGCAGGAGAAAGCCCTCTACCTCTCTCAGACCCCTTTCGCTTTGCAGGGAGCCAAGTTCCTTGGTTTTGTTTGACTGCCCTCTCCCCTGTTACCTTATCGACGATCCTTCTCAGGGCCTTGAGGGTGGCATTACTTTCCAAGGTGAGTTTGACTAAGTTTTCCTGGGATAGTTCCCGGGCCTGAGTCCTTTGGGCCTTAAGTTTTCGCAGTTGGGCAAGGACCAGCTCCTTGTCCTTACGAATGTACTGGTTCTGGTCTTCACTCTCACGGCTGTGCACCATGATCTTGCTTTTTAAAATAATTATGGAGTCCTGGAAGAACAGAGTTTAGAGGAAACCCTTGACAAGCTAAAGGTCTTCAGTGAGACAGGTAAAAGGACAATCTGGGGACTGAAATCCAAGGATCTCGTCTTTCCCCAACCAGTGACAGGGTCCAGTGGAAACTGGGAGAAGATGACCAGGGGATAATGGAGCATTTAAAGCAGTGAGTATTTCCAGTTGGCTGCACTCACCTGTAGTCTCTGTATTTTTTTCATCTGTGCTTCAATCTCTTTGGAGCTCTTCTCATCTTTCACCTGCAGCGTCTCAAAGGCAATCTTTTGGTCCTCTGTGGCATCGGTGTAATTCTTGAGTGCATCCTGGAACCTTCTCCACAGATCTTCTACTATGTTCTCCAGTTTCAGTCTTAGAAAATGCTTCTCTTCTAAATTCTAGGAAGTGGCACCAAAATAGCCAGTGCTTGGAATTACTCTGTCAGTGCCCTTTTACTGCCTCCGGCACCCTCACCCTCTTGACCTGCTTATAACCCAGTACAGTGCAGAGGTCACCAATGAAAACGCCTACAAAGACCAGGCAGATGATGTAAATAAGTGCTGCAAGTTAGAGGGGGCCTGTGGTGAACCAGAGAAGAAATGCTCCATGGTCATTGGGGGAGGTGGGTAGCAGATCTGTTCAGCTCCACACGAATGTATTCCCATTTGGAAATGTGACCCAGTGTTACCAGATCTTTTTTCAGGAGAAGCTAAAATTTTGGGGTTTTATGTGAAATCTCCCCCATTTTTCTTTTATTAAAAAAAAAATTTTTTTTTTTTTTTTTTTTTTAATTAAGTAGGCTCCATGCCCAACATGGGGCTTGAACTCATGACCCTGAGATCAAGAGTCGCATGCTCTATGGACTGAGCCAGCCAGGCCCCATGCTGAAATCTCCCAATTTTTATTATTTTTTATTTTTTTATTTTTTTAAAGATTTTATTTATTGGGGTGCCTGGGTGGCTCAGTCGTTAAGCGTCTGCCTTCGGCTCAGGTCATGCTCTCAGGGTCCTGGGATCAAGTCCCGCATTGGGCTCCCTGCTCAGTGGAAAGCCTGCTTCTCCCTCTCCCACTCCCCCTGCTTGTGTTCCCTTTCTCGCTGTCTCTCTCTCTGTCAAATAAATAATAAATCTTAAAAAAAGATTTTATTTATTTATTTGACAGAGAGATAGAGAGCACAAGAAGGCAGAGAGGCAGGCAGAGGGAGAGGGAGAAGCAGGCTCTCCTCTGAGCAGGGAGCCCAACGCGGGTCTCGATCCCAGGACCCTGGGATCATGACCTGAGCCGAAGGCAGCCGCTTAACCAACTGAGCCACCCAGGCGCCCCAAATCTCGCAATTTTTAAATGTAGGAAGCTTATTTTAAAAATTTACAAAACATGGTGCGCCTGGGTGGCTCAGCTGGTTAAGCGTCTGCCTTCAGCTCAGGTCATGATCCCAGGGTCCTGGGATCGAGCCCCACTTCAGGCTTCCTGCTCGGCGGGAAGCCTGCTTCTCCCTCTCCCACTCCCCCTACTTGTGTTCCCTCTCTTGCTGTGTCTCTTCCTGTCAAATAAATAAAAAATAAAATCTTAAAAAAAAAAAAAAATTACAAAACACTATGGAGCAAAAAAAAAAAAAGAACCCCATGCCCAAACCCAGGTCTGCAGGATAGCTAAGTGTGCAGCCTCTGGGATGGTGGATAGCACTTTGGGCCAAGGGCAGACCTGGATTCTCCTGGTTCTATCACAAAGCAGCAGCATGACTTTGGCAGATCAGTTTATTTCTTTGGGCCTTAGTTTCTTCATCTACAAATCATAGGCGTGAAGCCAAATGATCTCCTTGGTGCCTTTTAGCTTTAAAGTGCATTTCCTTGACATTTCAGAATGGCTCTTCCCAACCAATTTCTACAAAGTTACAAAATGCAGTAGGGGTACAGGCACTTTCTTGATTGTGTTGGTTAGGTGTCTCGAGGACCTCCAGTGGCCTAGAGCATTTTTCTCTCCCTTCTCTCCCAGCTCTTGCCCAGCTACTCTCCTTCCGTACCTTGTTTTTGAGATCATCCCACATGCTCTGGAACTCCAGCTTACTTTCATACTCAGAATCTATATAGCTCTGCTCCATGGCCATGAAGACATCTTGTAGGTAGTGAATCTCTTTTTCATGCTGGTCAGTAATTGTCTTCCTGTGGGACATAAGACACTTCCTGCTCTGAAGGATAAAGCATATGGACCAAAAAGGACAACTCAAAGCAGTATGTAGTAAAACTACACGAGTGGTTCAAACTCCTAGGTACTGAAGGGTCAGGGAGGGAGGGTAGGCTCTCTTCGTTTTAGGGTCGGAAAGAGTGAATAAGATTATTTTGATTTTTGGATAGGCAATCCATTCATATGATACGAAAAGCAATAAAGTACCAAATGTTTCAGTGAGAAGTCTCCCTCCCCTCCCTGTCCCCTGCCAGATGGGTTGGATTTTGATAGCTGAAAGCAGGTGGTGAGGGTGTTACAGAGAGAGACCTGGCATGGGCATAGGGAGGCTGAAGCCACAAGCTTAAACCCGCATTAGGTGAGAAGGAACTCTGGATGGTCTCTGGTGGGGGTCAGGTCATAAGCAAGGGGGGATGCTCCAGGTTGCTGGCCACCCGCTTAGATTAGAGGTAGCTCCTCGACACAGGCCCTGGATACTCTCCTGGACTCAATCCCCGATTTCCTCTTAGGCCCGCATACCTTTCTGTCTCAAACTCTTTGGTTAGGGCCTCCAGCTCCGTGTTGTAACTTTCCTCTAGGAGGTTAAGCCGGCATCTCTGCAGGGCTAAGAGCTGGTCGATGCTGTGCAGGTGACTGCGCAGGGCATGGGCATACTGCTCCTCTGCTTCGGACAGGTCCTTGGCTAAAGACTGGGTGGGAAACAGAGTTGCCATTTTGGCTGAATGGCCTCAGTGCGAGAAAATAAGAGTGTATTCAGCTGGATGGCATGAATGGCATTTTCCCCTAGTTCCTGATGCCAGCTCTCTGGCTCTAGGAGAGCTGGTTCTCTGACTCATGATCGGAAAGTAAGAGTGACATCAGGGAACCCCACGTAGCCAGGCAGTGTCCTAGGGACAACAGACATGTATAACGATGAGGCTACCGCTAAAAGGAATTGAGGATTCTTGGAGAAATGGCAGCTCCAAAGTCTGAGGCAGAAAATAAACAAGTAGAACCTAGGGTATCTTGTCGTACAAGACAGAAAAGCAGCTATGAAAGACCAGTAGGGTCATGTCAAAAGAACGCAGGAACCAAGAAAAGTATCTCACTGGGGCAGATTGTATCTTCCAAAGATGGGCATAACAGTATCTGCTATCCTACCATCTTCTCCAATGTGACCTTGCCACTCCTCCATCAAGAGGTATTCTTTTCCATCTCCTTGAATTTGGGCAGACGCTGTGACTACTTGGACCATTAGAATAGGGTGAAAGTGACATGTGCCAGTTGCAGACATAGCCCTTACGTGGCCTGGCAGCTTCTGCTTCCTGCCCCTTGGCATGCTTGTTCTTGGGACACTCCCTCCAGGAACCTAGCCATCACACTGTGAGAAGGGCAGTGCCTGCGGAGGAGCCATGTTAAGGCATTCTAGTCAACAGCCCACCTGAGCTCCCTCCCAGCTGACTGTAGCCTCACCTGACATCTGACTGAAACTGTAGGAGAGACAGCAAGCAAGAACCATGCGGGTGAACTAGATCAACAATCATGAGAAATAATAAGTTGTTGTTTTAAGTCACTAATTTAGGGATGCCGGGTTATGCAGTATTGGATAACTGGAACACACACTGGCAAAAAGACAATGTGAGCATCAGTAAGGATAAAAACTACAATGGACTGGAAAATATCAGTTATGTTTATGAATTTATAAGGAGACTTAAAAAAATCAGTTACCACTGGAGGATACCAGACAATCCATTCTTTTTTTTTTTTTAATGGTGTATAAAGGGCAAAGAAAGAATCAAGTATTTATGCTGCCTTTATTGTATAAACGATACCTCTTGGTAACTGAATGCTGAATGATAGAAGTATCTCTTTATAGCAGTATTCAAGCTAATAAATGAAAAAGGAATGATACTATTAGAAAATCAGCATTTTGCAATCCCCAGTGAATGAATGGATAATCAACAGCTGCTAACATCACAAAAAGAGATAACCAGGGGCGCCTGGGTGGCTCAGTTGTTAAGCATCTGCCTTCGGCTCAGGTCATGATCCCAGGGTACTGGGATAGAGCCCTGCATCGGGCTCCCTGCTCAGCACAACCCCCTGCTTGTGTTCCCTCTCGCTGTCTCTCTCTCTGTCAAATAAATAAATAAAATCTTAAAAAAAAAAAAAAAAGAGAGAGATAACCAGGCAGGGTGCCTGGGTGGCTCAGTCGGTTGAGCATCTGACTCTTGATTAGGGGTTGGGTCATGATCTTGGGATGGTGCGACTGAGCCCCGCCTTGGGCTCCACGCTCATCAGGGAGTTTGCATGAAGATTCCCTCCCTCTGCCCCTTACCCCACTCGCATGGCTCTCTCTCTCTGAAATGAATAAATCTTAAAAAAAAAAAAAAAAGAGAGAGAGAGGTAACCAGCCTCCTGATGGAAGAATACAACATCTCCAACCTTCTAGATCTAATTACCAAGATCTAGGAAATACAGAAGACAAGGTAACATGTTAAACTACAATATAGAATACTATGCAGTTGTTTAAAAAAAAATGAGAAGTTCTTTATGGGCTAATGTGGAATAGTCCCTAGGATATATTATTTGAAAAAGACAAGGGGCAGAACAGTATGTAGTACTACCATTTGTGTAAAAAAAAGGTTTACTCATGAAATTAAAATGATTGAGAGAGGCCCTGCATGGCTGGAAGGCACTGGTGGGAGGGCACTTTTCTCTATATAACTTCATCTTTTGAATTTTGAATAATGTGAGTGTATTACCTATTCAAAAAAGTAAAACAAATTAAAATTAAAATGAATGAAATGGGTGCCTGGCTGGTTTGGTCGGTGGAGCGTGCGACTCTTGATTTCAGGCTTGTGAGTTCGAGCCCCACATTGGGTGTGTAGATAACTTAAACATAAAAATCTTTTTTTTTTTTTTTTTTTTTTTTAAGTGAATGAAACAACAACAAGGATTTAGTGAATGCCTACATGATCAGGCACCTTGAGCCACTCACTGTAAACTATCACAACCTCTATGCAGGGCTAGTTTTTACCTAAATGTTTGGTATGAAACAGGATCTTTTGAAATAGGTGCTGATAATGGAAGCCTCTTCATTCACTCAGCCAATGTTTACTAAACCTGTCATTACCAGCACTGTGCTGGATGCCAAGGATTCGGGGATGAAAAGACATGCTCATTGCCCCCCAAAGGAGCTTTCAGTCTTGCAGTAGGAAAGGAGTTACATAAACAGAAATTTACAGTATAACATGGAAATTGCTATGAGGTTGATGATTTACCAGTGACAATGGGATATAAAAGACTGAGTGCCTACGTCTGACTAAGAGCACCGGGGAAGGCCTCACAGGACAGATGTCATTGGTGAGCACTCCTGAAGGAGTGAGAGTTTGCCAGGAAGACTGAAGAAATGGGGAAGAGAGAATTCCAGATAGAGGGAACAGCATGTGCAAAAACACAGGTAAGAAACAAAGTGGGCTGTGTGAAAGGTACAAGTAGAGGCCAGATCATGAAGGGCTTTGATGTTCTTTCCTGGAGTTTGGATTTTTTCCTGTGGAAGAGGGGAGCCACTAAAATTTAAGCAGTGGAATAAGAGGATCAGATTTTTGTTTCAAAAAGATAATCCTGGTAGTTGTGTCGACAGTCATCTAGAGGTGGCTGAGCATGAAGGCTGGAAGATAGGAGACTGTTGGAACAGTCCGTAGGAGAGAAGATGCCCAGGTCTCACCTGCAGCAGGACAATGGGGAAGAAGAGCAGGGTATAGCTTTGAAAAATACTTAAGCAGAGGATTTATACAAAACTTAGTAACAAGTCAGGGATGGAGGCAAAACCTAGGATGATTTCCCAGATTTCTTTGTTGGGTGGTTTGGTGAATGGCACTGACCACCTGAATAGAGAGTAAGGAAGACCAGATTGTGGAAAAATTGGTTTGGGCCTGGCCAGGGAAGGGGGAGCTCCTGAGTTTGGTTGTGAGGATAATGCAACAGCCAGGAACAGATATCTAGGAATCTTAAATAGAATGATGTAGAACTCACAAAAGAGATCCAGGCTGGTTTTACAGAACCTGGAAGTCATTAATATAAAAGTGGTATTCAAAGTCAGGGTAGGGACGCCTGGGTGGCTCAGTTGGTTAAGCGACTGCCTTCGGCTCAGGTCATGGTCCTGGAGTCCCAGGATCGAGTCCTGCATTGGGCTCTCTGCTCAGCAGGGAGTCTGCTTCTCCCTCTGACCTTCCCCCTCTCATGCTCTCTCTCTCTCTCAGATAAATAAAATCTTTTAAAAAAATTAAAAAAATAAAGTCAGGGTAATGAGGGGCACCTGGGTGGCTCAGTCGGTTGAGTAGCTGATTCTTGGTTTCAGCTGGGGTTGTGAGATCGAGCCCTGTGTCAGGCTCTTCACTCAGCGATGAGTCCACTTGAGATTCTCCCTCTCCCCCTCCTCCCACTCGTGTTCGCTCTAAATAAATAAATAAATAAAATCTAAAAAAAATTAAGTCAGGGTAATGAGCACGACTGTCTAGGCCCTAGACACCTGGTTAAAGGACGAGATGGCCAGACTTAGAAACGTGGGAAATGTTAAAGTTCAGGCGTTGGAGAGAGGAAGATAAACTCACAAAGAAGATTCGCTATATATCCCAGAGGCAGGAGAAAAGCCAGGAAAGAATGGTGTCATGGAAACCAAAGGAGAGTTTCAAGGAGGGTGTGACCAAGAATGTCAGTGCCACAGGGGCACCTGGGTGGCTTGGTTGAGCATCTGACTTCGGCTTGGGTGGTGATCTCGGGGTCCTGGGATCGAGTCCCGCGTAGGGCTCCTTGCTCAGTGAGGAGTCGGCTTGGCCCTCTCCCTCTGCCCCTCCCCTCTGCTCAGGTTCTCTCTCTCAAATAAATAATTAAAATCTTTTTTAAAAAGTCCATGCCACAGAGGAGTCGGGTTAGATGAAGACTAAATGATGAAAAGTATCCGTGGTTCGAGCCTGGTAGTCTTTACCAGAGCAACTTCCTAGGGAAGAGTGGAAATCAGATGTGGGATGCAGGATAAACAGGAAGTGAAGAAGTGGAGATAGCAAGTGAGGATCACTAACATTTGCACATTTAACACGTGTAGGTTCGGTTATTCAGGAATGACCCTGAAGGTGTGTGATTTACCTAAGGTGGGGACTGTAAGCATAAGCTACAAAGCTGGAAGCTAGCTGGCTTAAGGGTGAGCCTGACCATTGCTCAGCATCCCTAAATGAACACTGCTGGTTCTCTTCTCAGCAAGTATTTGATAACTCTCAATAAGGGTCTGAAGAAGTCACTTAAAAAGCCATAAGGTTAACTGGTGGGGTAAGGAATTCTAATGTATAATGGTTTTTGCAAATTTGGGGACTCTTAATATGTATCACTTGAAGCTTGCCCAGGTCTACTGAAATTTTTTTCCCTCAGGAGTTAGGCTGTGAAGGAGAGATGTGTCTTTTCAAGAGGGGGCATGCCAATGTATATTTTGCTGTTACTGTGGGACTTCTGTTGTTGTTGTTGTTGTTTTAAGATAGAAAAGACTGAGGAGTCAGTAAACAGAGGTTAAAAATGGGATTAAAGAAGGGATATAGCAAAATCCCTTAGAAAAGAATATGGTATGGATTCAGCTCAATCTCCCAAGAGCATATGGCTGATTGAGTTGCTTAGAGATCCAGAACTGCTCTTACCCATGGAGATCTCAGATTCATCCAGGGCCACTGAACTTGAATCAAAGAGACCAAACAATTTGGTTAAATAAAGTACTGGAGTAGGAATCAAGAAACTCATGCTCTGGTTCCAGCTCTCTTGCTGATTGGCTGTGTGACACTGGGCAAGCCAGTTCCCCTGTCTGGAACGGAGTCTTCGCACATTGAAGTGAAGATGCGAGACAAAGTTCAAGTCACTGAGTGATGTCTGCCTGTGCCTTACAACTCTAATATTGTACAGTGCTGGTTTCAGGCAGTAGATGACCAAGGAAATGGGTACGCTGAAGCAGGGGAGAGGGAGGACAGCCCAGTAGTCCACTTTTCATTTCAGTGAAAACTGGTATTACTAATGCCCGCTTCATCACAGCCTGCATCTTGTGAGGGCTTTAAGGTTGATTAAAAAATTAGGGGCGCCTGGGTGGCTCAGTCGGTTAAGCGTCCGACTCTTGATTTCAGCTCAGGTCATGATCTCAGGGTTGTGAGATGGAGCCCCACGTCAGGCTCCACTCTGGGCATGGAGGCTGCTTGAGATTCTCTCTCTCCCTGTCCCCCTGCCCCTCCCTACCCCTCTCTCTCTCTCCCCCGAAAAAAATGATACATAAATTAATTCAGTAGGCCCATTCTATTAAAAGATCAAGGCAGCCAGGTTCAAGTGTTTCACTGGGAAGAGCACCTACCTTGATGACACTGTCCTTGCAGTCCACCACTCGTTCAAATGTTTGGCTGAGGATCTCAATGTCCTTATGAAGCTCTCTGGTCTTGACTTCCCTAAGGACGGTTCTCCACTGTGTGTTAATCTTGTTAAGGTTCAGAGCACTGTTGTGCTCCTCCTTGGCCAGCTTGTCCTGTGTGAAGGAATGAATAAGCCCCAGGAGGTCAGGGCCTAAAGCCCTGTTATGGTAAAACAAACAAGATCACAGGTTGTCACTGACACCTTACCCTTTGTCTTTTCTGAGAGACCAAAGTTCCTGATGACTAACACTCAGGGAGTTCCTGTTCTTGTTTTTGGGAGGGTCTGAAGTAAGACAGGAACTGCTTGATGGCATTTTGGGGAGGGCAAGGGTGAATTTCCTTCAGGTGAAGGCATCAGAGCAGGATGTTGTTTGTAATCTCCAGGGAGTATATCAGAATTTCTGACTGCTCGGACAGCTGATAACACCTACTGTCCCAGTCTGGGGCTCAGTTGTGACCGTCAACCTCTATACCACTTGCCCCGCTCTGTGCTTCGCAAAGAACTGCCTCCTCCCCAAACAATGTTGCCAGAAACCTAAGTATATTTGGGTTTCAAGATTTCCGGAGGAGGGAAGGCCAGCATGAAAACAGGCTGCCACAATGAGAGGGTCAAGGCGACAGGGCCAGTGCAGGGAGTGGGTGGGGCTGGGCAGAGTAATGCAGAAAGCCATCACCTTCAAGAACTGGCTCAGGAGCCTCTCTTTCTTCTTGGCCATCTCCTCCTCTGCCAGCAACTTCTGCTGAAACAGAAGCAGCTGCTCCTCATCGGACAGGGGTAACTTGGCCTTTTTCCCTTTCTTAGGCATAGCTGGGGGCGGGGGGTGGATCTAGGCAAGGACCCTCAGTCTGCTTTGGTCAGCTTTAGAAGAAATAGGAGGAAAACGCCCCAGAAAAGGGCCTTACGGAACTGCCCCTGGACGGTAGTGGGACCTTAGATCTTAGCCCTCCCACAAGAGAGAGCCAGCCTGGGATAGCAGCGAGGCTGGGGTCTGGAGCCAAACGCATCTACGTCTCCTAGCAACGGGGATCTCGCTAAGATGGCGCTGTGAAAGGCTAGGAGGAGAGACTCTGGCTTGGAGCGCCCTCTGCTGGCTGGAGGACTGCAGTCAGTTTTTAAGAGATCCCGTTTTACCTCTCAAAAGCCGTAGCCTCCTCACTGAACATTTTAAAACTTTTTATTGGGCGGGAGGGGGGGGGGGTTGTTTTTCATAGAATGTCCATATTTTAGCATACAGGTAATAACAAAGTTTGGAGGGAAATGTGGAGAAATGGGAACCTTGATGCTTTGCTGGTGGGAATGTAAAATGGTGTAGCCACTTTGGAAAACAGTTTGGCAGTTTCTTAAAATGTTGAACATAAATTTACTGTGTGATCCAGCAATTTCACCATTACATATCAATCTAAGAGAAGTGGAAACGTATCCACACAAAGACTTGCTTAGGAATGTTCTTAGCAGCATTACTCATAATAGCCCAATTGGAAACAACCCAAATGTCCGCCAACATGTGAATGGGTAGACAAAATACGCTGTTTTCATACAATGGAATACTATTCAGCAATAAAAAAGGAACAAATTACGTATGCATACTACCACGTGGATGAACTACAAAAACATGCTCAGTGAAAGGAGCCAGACACAAGAGACCACATGTTTTAAGTTTCCATTTATATGAAATATCCAGAAAAGGCAAAGCTATAAAGTCAGAAAGTAGACTACTGATTGCTTGGAGGAGAGAGAGGGGAGATTAATATTAAATGTGCCTGAGACATCATATTGGGTTGATGAAAATGTCCTAAAATTGGATTATGGGGGTTTCTGAGTAGCTCAGTTGGTTAAGTGTTGAACTTTTTTTTTAATAAAGATTTTATTTATTTATTTACTGCCACAGAGAGAGAGACAGCTAGAGAAAGAACACAAGTAGGGGGAGTGGGAGAAGGAGAAATAGGCTTCCCGCCAAGCAGGGAGCCTGATGTGGGGCTCGATTCCAGGACCCTGGGATCATGACCTGAGCTGAAGGCAGCTGCTTAACCATCTGAGCCACCCAGGTGCCCCAAGTGTCGAACTCTTGATTTCAGCTCAGGTCATGGTCGGACTTTGGACTTGTCTATGTGTGTGTGTGTGTATAAAAATAAAATATCTTTGTTTTCTTCCCTCTCTTATTTCCTGATCATCATCATTAGTATCCTATGACTTTATATCACAGTATTTAAGTATTATCTTTGTCAGACTCCATGCTGGGTATGCAGTCTGCTTAAGATTCTCTCTCTCCCTCTCCCTCTGCCCTTCCCCCCCTCCCAGACATACACTTTCTCTCTAAAAAATAAATAAATAAGGGGCGCCTGAGTGGCTCAGTCGTTGGGAGTCTGCCTTCAGCTCAGGTCATGATCTCAGGGTCCTGCAATCGAGCCCTGCATTGGGCTCCCTTCTTGGTGGGAAGCCTGCTTCTCCCTCTCCCACTCCCCCTGCTTGTGTTCCCTCTCTCACTGTGTCTCTCTCTGTCAAATAAATAAATAAAATCTTTTAAAAAAATCCTTCATGAACAAAACATCAACATTTTATTTATTTTTTTAATTTAAATTCAATTAATTAACATATAACATATTAATTGGTTTCAGAGGTCGACGTCAATGCAATCTTATATAATACCCAGTGCTCATTACATCATGTGCCCTCCTTAATGTCCAGCCCCCAGTTACCCCATCCCTGCACCCCCAATAAAGTTGTTTTAAATGTAAGATATAATGCTTGTATTAGGGTTCTCCAGAGAAACAGAACCCATAGGATGTGTGTGTGTGTTTGTGTGTGTGTGTATATACACCTGTGATGTTTCAGTCTGAGTCCAAAGGCCAGAAAAGACCAATGTTCTAGCTCAACAGTCAAGCAGGAAGAATTCCTTCTTGCTCAGCCGTTTTTTTTTTTGTTTTTTTTTTTATTCAGGCATTCAATTAATTGGTTGAGGCCCACCCACAGTAGAGAGGGCAATCTTTACTCAATCTACTGATTCAGATGTTAATCTCATCCAGAAATACCTTCACAGACATACCCAGAATAATGTTTGACCAAATGTCTGGACACCTTGTGGCTCAGTCAAGTTAGCACATAAAATTAACCATCACAGGTCTACCTCTTCTCAGTTCACATCTTTTTAAAACCATATTTAATCTCCAAATAAAGACAATAACAAAATATAATACTTAAATACTATGATATAAAGTCATAGGATACTAATGATGATGATAAGGAAATAAGAGAGGGAAGAAAACAAAGATATTTTATTTTTATACACACACACATACACATATTCACAGCAAAACAAGAAGGAACTGTTAGGACAATTATAGTTCTGTAATTACAGAAATTACATTTCTGTAACAGGTCATGGGGTTGTAACTGACAATTTATAACTACCTTCTTCCACTGTGTATCCATTCTGTGTTCTCTTTGTCTTCAACAAGCACCTCCGCTGGCCAAACTCTCATTCCTAAAGGATCTGGACCATTAGTAGTCCTGCCCATGGACCCAAACATGGGGCATAGGAATACTAAGAGACACCCTGAGGGATCTCCTGTATCCCAGACATTTTTTTCCTTTACCTCCATTGTGGAGCAGTCGTCCAATTTCCCCTTGGTAGTCGGGATCCATCCCAGCCAGCACAGTGACTCCCTTCTTTGCTTGTTGACTCAGACGCATGAGGAGCCCTAAGTAGCTGGGTGACAGTTTTAACTTCCAGTTCAATGGAATCATTATTATTGTGTTACCTGGTGGAAGTATCCCTCCTTTGGAGCTAAGACCTCTAGGCAAGCAGAGCATAAGGTTATAGGACAGAGGCAAAAAAAAATTGTGGTAGTGGATCACTAGGGATCATAGTGTTGGGTGCCACTCCCATTCCGCCCCCCCACCCCTGCCTTGATTCCTAGACCTGTGAATCCTGGCTATCAAAAGAATAGCACCATATATTGGACGCTGATTTGGAGCACTTACAGCCTTCTGGAGAACCTTGCCCCAGCTCTGCAAGGTATTGCCACCTAGCGGGTACTGTAAACTGAGTCTTCCAAAGACCAGTCCACTGTTCTCTCAAAGCAGCTGCTTCCAGATGGTAGGGAACATAGGCCAGGGAATTCCATGAGCATGGGCCCATTACCATGCTTCACTTGCTAGGAAGTGACTTCCTTGATCAGAAGCAATGCTGTGTGGAATACCATGACAATGGATAAAGCATTCTGGAAGTCTGTGAATGATAGTTTGGGTAAGAAGCATTATAGGCAGAGAAGGCAAATCTGTATCCAGAGTAAATATTCCGGTAAGAACAAAACACTGCCCCCCCACAATGGAAGTGGTCCAGTGTAATCAACCTGTTCAGCCAAGGGAATGGTACGATGTCAGAGGCCCAGTGTTGGTGTCTGCTGCTGGCCGACTGAGTCCTCAGTGACGGCCATAGCCAGGTCAGCCTTGGTGAGTGAAAGTCCATGTTGCATGAGCTCCATCCTTGCCACCATGTCCACTTTGTTCATGAGCCCACTGGGTGATGACAGGAGTGGCTGGGGGAAAAAGCTTACTGGTATCCACTGCATGGATCATCCCATCCACTTGATTATTAAAATCTTCTGCTGAGGTTGCCCTTTTTAAGCATTCACATGAGACCCAATATCTTCATGGGTTTGCTTGTTTATTGTGTGTGTGTGTGTGTGTGTTTTCTCATCCAGAGAGACCTATCTACATACCTTCTCCTCAAATTTCCTTGTCAACAATTTTCCAATCATGTTTCTTCCAAGTCCCTGACCATCCAGCTAAACCTTGGCCACAGCCCATCAGTCAGTATATAATTGCACATCTGGCCATTTCTCCTTCCAAGCAAAGTGAACAAGCAGGTGCACTGCTCACAGTTCTGCCCACTGGGAGGATTTCCCTTCACCCCTGTCCTTCAGGGGTGTCCCTAAAAGGGGCTCTAGTACTGCAGCCATTCACTTTTGGGTGGTGCCTGTGTATTGTGCAGAATAAGCCGTAAACCAGGCCTGAGTGTTTTCTTCCTCTGTGAAATGATCATAGGGAAGTGTCCTGGAGGCTATAGGTGCAGGCTGGGGGTAACCACGGCATTTGGGCCACATATTCACATAAATCGCTTATGCCATCAGGGTCTATATGGACCCAGTCTCATATACCCCAATTTCATTTGCTGATAGAATGCTGTTTTGAATGCCCAGCTTACACGGCGTGGTGGGTCAGATAACACCCAGTTCACGATGGACAGCTCAGGTCACAAAGTAACTTGGTGGTTTCCTGTTAAGGACTCAGTCTCTACTAAGGCCCGGTAAGCAAGCTAAGAGCTGTTTGGAAACAGAAGAGTCGTTATCTGCGGAGGACGGCAAGGCTTTGCTCAAAATCCTAAGGGCCTGTGTGGCAGTTCACCTAGAGGGGCTGATGAAGTCTTCAGACAGCATCCCTGCCTGACCTGCTCCTCCAAGCACCACGAAATCTACTAGATCAAGTGGTACAAGTGACAGAGCAGCTTGCACCTGACATGCCCCAGAGCCTTCTCCTGTTCAGGGTCCCATTCAAATCTAGCAGCTTGGCGGGTCATTCGGTAAATGGGCCAGAATAACACAACCGAAGGAGGAATGTGCTATCTCCAAAATCCAAAGAGGCCCAGTAAGGTGTTGTGCCTCTTTTTGGTTATAAAGGGGGCCAGGTGCAACAAGTTATCCTTCACCTCTGTACGGATATCTCAACATGCCCCACACCACTAGACCCCTAGAAATTTCACTGAGCTAGAAGACCTCTAAACTTTGGTCAGATTTATTTACCACCCTCGGACATACAAATGTCTTTTTTTTTTCCTTTAAGATTTTATTTATTTATTTGTCAGAGAGAAAGAAAGAGATAGTAGAGCAGGGGAAGCAACAGGCAGAGGGAGAAGCAGGCTCCCCACTGAGCAAGTAGCCCGAAGTGGGACTTGATCCCAGGACGCTGGGATCATGACCTGAGCTGAAGGCAGACGCTTAACTGACTGAGCCACCCAGATGTCCCTGAAATACAAATGTCTTACCAATAAGTCTAGAGTAGTTGCTACTTCTTGCTCCCTAGATCCAATCAGTACAATGTCCTCAATGTAATGGACAAGTGTGATATCTTGTGGAAGGGAAAGGTGTTAAGCAGAACTTATGCACTTGTAACCAGTGTCAGGGGAAGGCTCCAACTACATGGAGGACAGCAAAGATCACTACAGTGCTAGTCACCCGAAACAGAAATCCAAACACTTCTGCCCACTGCGTCTGGGTGTCAGAGTCACCAAAGAAAACGCAGTGCAGTGAAGCACTGGATGAAACAATGCTTTTTCTGCACAGAGAAGAGATAGAACAAAATCAGCTTCAGTCATGGGCATTGGTCCCCCATGGCCAGCAGGTGCCTCCTGGAAGCCAATGCAGGGCAGTTGACTGGCCTTCCCCCCTCTGGTGCCACACTAGAAGGATCTCCTTCCCTCACCCACGGAGTCTGACATAGCTGGGGGCATGCCGGCGGGCTACTGATGCTCACACTTAAGCAGAACAAAGGAGTACACATAGAGCATGAAACAAGCAAAGATATTCCCACATAAGGTGATAAGTCCGGCACAGGCTGTGTGGGCTCTTTATCTCTTGGTAAGAAAGTGTTCCAGGCCCAGGGTCCATTCTTACGCGGCTGAGCAGGGGTGGAAAGACTGCAGGCATGATGAGATTGTCTTTTCCAACAAAAGGTGATCAAGATTCTTGTGAACTAGATGATGATATAGGGCTGGAGAGTTGATATACCCAGGAGGTAAGAGAGTGAAAGTGTATTGCTGGCCTTGCCAGTTGAAAGTAAACTACTCCTGGTGGTCCATATTGACAGGGATGGAGAAAAACGCATTTGCCAGATCAACAGCTGCACGCTAGGTACAAGAGAACATGGTAATTTGGTCAAGCTCTGAAACCACATCTGGCACAACAGCTGCAATCGGAGTCACCACCTGGTAAAGCTTAGGATAATCCATTGTCATTCTCCAAGATCCATCTGTCTTCTGCACAGACCAAATAGATGAGTTGCATAGGAATGCGGTAGGAATCACCACCCTTGCGTCTTTCAAATCCTTGATGGCACTAATTTCTGCAATCCCTCCAGGAGAGTGGTATTGCTTTTGGTTTACTATTTTCCTAGGGAAAGGCGGTTCTAGTCAATTCCACTTGGTCTTTCCCTACCCCTCATTGGTCAGGGAACCAATGTGGGGATTCTGGCAACTGCTGAGTGCATCTATGCCAGTTCTGTATCCAGAGCTGGGAAATTAACCATAAGATGGGTTCAAGGACCCATTGTCCCACTGTAAGATGGACTTGAGCTGAAACTCCATGATCACCTGACCTCCATAAGCCCCTACTCTCATTGGTGGGCCACAGTGACATTTTGGATCTCCTGGAATTTGTGTCTGTTCATAGCCAGTGTCCAGTAGTCCCCCCAAAGTCTGATGATTTCCTTTCCCACAGTGCACAGTTACCCTGATAAAGGGCCATTGGGTTGGGGCAGGGGAAGGCTAGAAGAAAGATTAACAGTATAAATCTTTGGCAGTGTCCTGGGGTCCTTCCTTAAGAGGACCCAACCTCCCCTTCATTCAAGGGGTACTGCTCTATCAACTGGCTCGAGACTGGAAACTCTGTTTTTATGATTCAGGTTAGAATTTTGTTCACTTGACCTAGAACTTTTCTGTTTGTATAGATCAAGTGAGAAGTTAGTAGCCTTCTTATCTATCTCACTTCTATCACACCATGATCAACTAGCCAATGGCATAAGTCTTTGTAAGTCACACTGTCGTGTTTTTGTTTTTTTTTAAGTTTATTGATTTTTTGCGGGGGTAATCTCTACACCCAACACAGGGGTTGAACTCACGAACCTGAGATCAAGAGTTGCATGCTCTTCTGACTGAGCCAGCCAAGGCCCCCAAGTCAGACTGTTCTAATTTCTGCTTTGACTCTGCTGTCCACTATGGTAACTACTCCCACGTTGCCTTTGGTGGTTGAGGGCAACCCCTTGGCGTCTGCCACCTTGGGATCTAACTACTCCCATTGCATTTCGTTTTACCAATTTGGTGACTACAGTTCCCACCGTAAGGTCTGTCCCATAGGGAAGAGCAATCACAAAGCTCTATAAGGATGCTGAACCTCCCCTCACAACTTCTTTTTCTGCAGTCATGGTGAAAGATACGTCGTCTGAACCCTCCCGATGTATGTGAGTAGATCTTAAATGACAACTCCACTCTAACATTCCAGTGCCCCTAACCCGTTGAATCCCTTTCTCTACATTCAACGAAGTCAGGGCTGGCATTTCCAGCTTGCTCAATGGGGGTCACCTTTTGGTCCATGTTTCAGACAACCAATCAAACTGTTAAAATCCTTTCTAATCCCCCGGGATGCAATATTAATTGCAGAATCTGTGCTTAATGAGCTCATGTCAATAAATTGAGCCAGATCCAACTTTATGTTTCTTCCATCATTACCCCATGCCCTTAATATCCATTTTCACACATGTTCTCTAAATTTCTGTCAGTATAAATTGGAATGCTCAAGTAGTTCTTTTGGAGTGTAGTACACCTCCTCATAGGTCATACTTTGCCCCTCACCTTTAGGGACCTGCTGGGAACTTGAGTCTAGTTATAAGTCTAAAGCAAAGAGGGGTAGTGGGTGTGGGTCCTGAGAATAGGCCTTGTCTTTGGGCGCCTGGGTGGCTCCGATGGTTAAATGTCTGCGTTCGGCTCAGGTCATGGTCCTGGGGTCCTGGGGTCCTGGGATCGAGTTCTGCATCGGGTTCCCTGCTCCTTGGGGAGCCTGCTTCTCCCTCTGCCTCTCTTTCTCTCTCTCTCATGAATAAATAAATAAAATCTTAAAAAAAAAATAGGCCTTGTCTTTCATGGCAACTGCCTCAGGGGATGCGGATGCTGTTTCCTCAGGCAGCACAAGGTCAATTCCCTCAGATGGGGGGTAGGGAGGCCAATACCACAGGGGGTAGAGAGGCCTTTTCTGATGGTAGAGATTTGTTAGAATTTAGGGGCTCAATGTCCACATCTTCACCAGGGTCTTCCCACACATCCCCATTCCAGCTTTCAAGATCCCATTCCTTGCCAACCACTGCCCTTGCTTTAACAGTAGACACCCTGAGAGACTGGGAGTTCAAGTTGTGTTGTAATTTGGAGGAGATTTTGTGTTTTATTTTCAGCAGTGTCCACCCTGCCACCACAGGAGACAGTGGAGGCTCTTTGAGGACACACATAGTAACTTTGAGGTCATTTATGTGGCACTTGAGTTCAGAATTTGAATCTCTAACCTCTTCCTTTTCTTTCCTTGTTTGTCCAGTAACAATCAGAACAAGCAGCTAATCTCATTATTTTTGTTAGTTTGCCAAAAACAGAGTATCATATACACCGTCACCCAGGTCCTTGCTTCTTATAAGGGGTTGATGAAGAACATCTAATATTTCGCACACCTCTCTTGCCAGATCATGCCATGGACAATCAGTGCTCTCTTTATCACTGGAAATAGAATCATGAGTGTCTTTATATCTAATCAGATTAGAGAGTCAATTCCAGAAACCCCAGAACCAATTCAGAAAACTCATCTTTAAAGCTCTGTTTATCTAGAACCACTCCCAGTACCAACCAAAGTCTGTAGTAGTCAGAGTTCTCCAGGGAAACAGAACCAGTAAGAGACAGATAGATAGATAGATAGACAGATAAGTAGATAGATGATAGATTTATTATAGGAAATTGACTCATGAGTTTATGGGGCCTGAGAAGTCCCAAAATCAGTAGTCAACAAACTGTAGGTTGGTATTGCCTTTTATCGAAGTGTATATAAATGAAATCAATAAGCTTGTATTACTTGTATATTACTTCTATTCTACTGTCAGTGCACATATGGTTAGTTTCCCATTTAGAGTGATCACGAATAATGGGGCAGTGAATATTCTCGTACATGTTCCTTGGGGGCACGTGTGCGTGTATTTCTAAGGGTTCTGGTTCACAAACTGTGCACATATGAAACTTTATCAGAATAGACTGAGCTATTTTCCAAAGAGGTTGTGTCAGTTTCTACACCCACCAGCAGTGTATGAGAGTTCTTGTTGCTTCACATCCTCCCCACACTTGTTGTTTTCAATCTTTTTAATTTGAGTGTTTCTGGTGGGTGTGTATTTTCTTAATGATCAATGAAGTCAAACACCCTTTCCAATGTTTATCGCCATTTGGGCATCCTATTTGGCGGTGCATTCATTCAAATTTCTTTTTTTTTTTTTTTTTAAAGATTTTATTTATTTATTTGACAGAGAGAGAGAGCGAGCGAGAGCAGGAACACAAGCGGGGGGAGTGGGAGAGGGAGAAGCAGGCTCCCCGTGGAGCAGGGAGCCCAATGCGGGGCTCGATCCCGGGATCCCGGGATCATGACCTGAGCAGAAAGCAGACGCTTAACGACTGAGCCACCCAGGAACCCCGCATTCAAGTTTCTTGCTCGTTTTTATAGTAGGTTTTATGTCTTTGTCTTATTGATTTGTAATACTTCATTTTATATGCTGGAGGTAGGTCCTTTATCAGTATATGTGTTCTAAATTTGTTCTACTTTGTGGCTTAACTTTTACTTTTTTTCCCTTTTTTGTTCAAATATAGTTAATGTACAGTGTTATATTAGGTTCAGGTATCTAATATAGCGATTCAACAATTCTATACATTTCTCTGTGCACTTTCTTTTCATTTTTACAAAATTTAATTCACATACCATATTATTAACCCTTTTCCTTTTCACATTTTAATTTATGTTTTGCTTGTTTTTGGCCAGAATATTTTAAAAATTTAATGTGAGCAAATGTATTAGTCTTTTTCTATAGGCTTATCATTTCCTTTTGTATACTGTTTAAGATGTCTTTCCTGGGTGCTTGGGTGGCTCAGTCAGTTAAGCATCTGCCTTCTGCTTGGGTCATGATCCCAGGGTCCTAGGATCAAGCCCTGCGTCCTTGTTGTCAGGCTCCCTGCTCAGCAGGGAGTCAGCTTCTCACTCTCCCTCTGCTCCTCCCCCCACTTGTGCTCTTGCACTCTCACTCTCTCTCTCTTTCTCACTCTTTCTCTCAAACAAGTAAATAAAATCTTAAAATAAAAAAGATGTCTTTCCCTATCCTAAGGTTGTCAAGACAGTTTCCTGCCTTATTTTCCAGAGCCTTTGTTGTTCTGCCTTTTACATTTATGTCTATAATTCACCTGAAGTTGATTTTTGTATATTGTAATTTTCCATATGCCTTGGGGATATTTCCTCACTACTCTGCACTGTCCCCTTTGTCATAAACCAAATGTCCATATACATGTGGGTTTGTGTTTCAGTTACTTATTCTATTTTGTTGGCCTGTTTCTTTATTCCTGTACCAATACCACATTGTCTTAATTCTTATAGCTTTGTTAAAGTCTTTATATATGCTTCACCAAGAACTCCCATCTTCTTCTTGAAGAGTGTCTTGGTTATTCTTGGTCTTTTGGGTCTCTATATAAAATTATAAATCAGCTTGTCAGTTTCCATTAAAAAACCCTGTTGGGATTTTATGGGGGATTGCAGTGAATCTGTAGATAAGTTGGGGGAGAACTGCCATCTTTCTAATATTGAGTCTTCCAGTTCATGGACATGATATATCCCTCTATTTCTTTAGGCCTTCCTTAAATTCTCTCTCTCTCTTTTTTTTTTAAGATTTTATTTATTTATTTGACAGAGAGAGACACAGCGAGAGAAGGAACACAAGCAGGGGGAGTGGGAGAGGGAGAAGCAGGCTTCCCGCGGAGCAGGGAGCCCGATGCGGGGCTCGATCCCAGGACCCTGGGATCATGACCTGTGCGGGAGTCAGTCGTTGAGCGTCTGCCTTCGGCTCAGGTCATGCTCTCAGGGTTCTGGGATCGAGCCCCGCATCGGGCTCCCTGCTCCGCGGGAAGCCTGTTTCTCCCCCTCCCACTCCCCCTGCTTGTGTTCCTGCTCTCGCTCTCTCTCTCTCTGTCAAATAAATAAATAAAAAATTAAAAAAATATATTATTCTATAGGTTTCCTATTAGAGATCTTGAACGTATTTTGTTAGAATTATTCTTAGATATTTGATATTTCTAATTCAAATGTAAATGGTATCTTTTATAACTTACTTTTTCTGTTTGTTGCAGACATATTGATTGATATGAAACATTGATTTTTGGAAACTGATCTTGTATTCAGCAATATTGCTAAACTGACCCTCTTAATTCTTATAATTTACTTGTAGGTTTCTCTAGATTTTTTATATCACAATTATATCATTTGTGAATAATGACAAGCTTATTTCTTCTTTTCCTTAAGTCTTTTTTCCCTTTTCTTGCCTTCCTGCATTGGTTAAGACCTCCAGGACAACGTCAAACAAAATTGAATAGAAAAATGATAGGGGGGGGCGCCTGGGTGGCTCAGTGGTTAAGCGACTGCCTTCGGCTCAGGTCATGATCCTGGAGTCCCGGGATCGAGTCCCGCATCGGGCTCCCTGCTCGGCAGGGAGTCTGCTTCTCCCTCTCCCGCTCCCCCCTCTTGTGCTCTCTCACTCTCTCTCTCTCAAATAAATAAATAAAATCTTTAAAAAAAAAAAAAAAGAAAAATGATAGGGGGCATTTTGTTGTTGATCGATCTCCAAGGGAAAACTTTCAACATTTCACTGTGAAGTGTGTGATGTTTGGTCATGGGGATTTTGAAATTATTCTGTATCAAATGAAGAAACTTTTCATTTATTCCTTAGTTTACTAGATTTGACCATTTTAAATCATGAATGGATGTTGAATTTTACCAAACACTTTTCTGCATCTATTGCTCTACACCGTCTCCTTTGTCATAAATCAAGTGTCTATATATGTGGACACAATTATTTCATTTTTCCCAATGCTCGGTTCATACAGTGAATTACACTGATTTTCAAATGTTAAAATAACTTCATTTTTTGACGGAGGTGAACATAATCATGATGTATTATTCTTTTTATAAAAAGCTAGCATAAGGATACCTGATGACTCAGTCAGTTAAGCATCTGTCTTCGGCTCAGGTCATGATCCCTGGGATCAAGCCCCACATCGGGCTCCCTGCTCAGCAAGGAGCCTGCTTCTCCCTCTGCCTGCTTCTACCCCTGCTTGTGCTCTCTCTCTCTCTGACAAATAAATAAATAAAATCTTTAAAAAAAATAAGAAAAAGAAATGGCTAGTATAAGTGTTTATACTATAAACAAATCCAAGACTTGGCTTATAGGACTTTGCGTCTGTAATCATGAGCCTAATTTCGCTTTCTCATAATGTCTTTGTCAGTTTTGGAATCAAGGTCATGCTTGCCTTATAAAATGAGTTGGAGAGAGTAGCCTTTCTATTATTTGGAAGAATTTGTGTTCAGTTGGTGTTTTCCCCTTAAATATTTGGTGGAGTTCATGGGTGCCGCTTCGGGGCCTGGTATTTGATTTGTGGGAATTTTTAAAATAAGAGCTTTATTGAGATGTAAGTCACATACCATACAATTCACTCACTTAAAATATGCAATTCAGTGTTGTTGTTGTTGTTTTTTAAGATTTTATTTATTGGGACGTCTGGGTGGCTCAGTCGGTTAAGCGTCTGCCTTCGGCTCAGGCCATGATCCCGGGGTCCTGGAATGGAGTCCCGCATCGGGCTCCCTGCTCAGCGGGGAGTCTGCTTCTGCCTCAGTCTGCCGCTCCCCCTGCTCTTACACACACAAATAAATAAATAAATAAAATCTTTAAAAAAAAAGATTTTATTTATTTATTTGACAGAGAGAGACACAGCGAGAGAGGGAACACAAGCAGGGGGAGTGGGAGAGGGAGAAGGGAAGCAGGCCTCCCGCTGAGCAGGGAGCCCAATGCGGGGCTTGATCCCCTGGATCCCAGGACCCCGGGATCATGACCCGAGCCAAAGGCAGACGCTTAACCGACTGAGCCACCCAGGCGCCTGCGATTCAGTGGTTTTTAGTACATTCACCGAGTTGGGCAGTCATCACCACAATCGATTTTGGAACATTTTCACCACCCCCAAAAGAACCCCAAACCCTCAGCAGCCACTCCCTTTTTGTGGGACTGTTTTAAATTATGGATTCAGTTAAGAGTTTTCTGCTTCCTTCAGGGTCAAAGCCAATGCACACATTTCAGGATTAGCTCTTCCCTGACACTCCTGCCCCAGGCTCAGTGTCAGCAGTGACAACAATGAGATACCGTGGGTGGCACCGTGCTGGGCACAGAGACACAGACAGAAGATGAGCGCACAGGGCAATGAACTCAGGCTTTCCAGAACCCTGAGTTATAGCCTCAGGTTAGAGCTGAGCCTTTAGACAAGATTAAACTCTGAATCTGCATCTTTGTCTGCCAAGTGGGGAGAATAATCGCTCTTTTTCAGGTTGAGGGGGGACACATGAGAGAATGTGTGCAAAAACACTTTGAAAATTGTGAAGTGTAAGGTATTATATTACTGAAGGGCTGCCAGTTGAGCTAGAGAGACACAAATGATAGAAAGACATGGACAACAATAACCATATTTCTGAGTACTCACTACGTGCTAATAACTGTTCACAGTGTTGTCTATGCATCACCTCACTGGAGTCTGACAATAACCTGGTGAAGTAAGTGCTGCTATTATTTTTATTTTACATTTACAGATGAGAACTGTGATGCTTAGGGGGTTAAGGAAGTCACTCAAGTTCACCACTCTACAAAGGGCCGTCAGGTGGGGAGGGGTCGGTCAGTTTGGGCTGACCAGTGGCCCAGGAGGGGACTGCATTTATGGCCTGTCGAGGAAGCTGCCTCTCTTCACAGGGTACAAGCCATTCTAATAACCCCGATAAAGCAATCCCTCCCCCACCCCATGTCTCTCCTTGTCTCCACAATTTCTGTGAACGTTATCTCTTTGGCCTTCCTATGCACCCCGCACCCCAATCCAGATTCTTCTCATAGCTTCACAAATCAGCTCTGGGATGGACGCAGAGGCTCCTGTTTCCATGGTGATGTGGGGAGGCTGGTACACCACACGCCAAGTGTAGGCAGGCGATGCAGAGAATTGGCTCAGGATCCAAAGGTGTCGGCAGGAGCCAGGCTCCAGGAAACGAGATGGATCCAGCAGAAAGCCAAGTGACTGGAGTGACTGGACCTCCCTTGAGTTCTAGAAGAACCTCCACCAGCACGGCGGCCCGGGCCCTCCCTAAACTCCTAATTTGGGAGGAGATAGGACCCTGCCCCTGACTCGATTGAAAATAAAGCCTCCTCCCGGCGGGAAAGACTGCCCGTTGGGGCGGCCGCCCCTGCCCCGCCCCGCCCCCGTCCCCCCCTTGCTCGGCTCTCCGCTTTCCTGCTCTGACCTCATTCTTTGAGCCCGCGCTGAGGGGAGAAAGGCAACCGGCAGGGGGCAGAGTCTCCCTCATTCAGAGCTCCTGCAGGACTCCTTCCTCGGCTCCTCCACCCCTGCGCTCACCAGGATGATTTTCGGCCGACAGGCTGCTAAGGCGCAGCAGGTGGATTTCGGGGACTGGAGATGGGTTCCGGCAGGGGCTGGGAGCCGCTGGAGCTTTGGCCTTAAGCCGTGGGCCCCACTGGGACAGGGATATTTGAGGTCACAGAGTTAGGGGCTGAACTGGCAAAGGTTTCTTCTGGCGTTGTACTCGATCCGTTGAAAATACTAAAAACACCCTAACGCTGAGGTGGAGGCATAGTCATCCATCCAGTAACTGTTCATTGAGCATCGATGGATGAAGCCAATCAAAAACAAGTATTCACCGGTGCCTACACTGTGGTTCTTAACCTTCTTGGGCGGGACGGGTGTTAAATGTCCTTTGAGATTATGATAAAAAATACAGACTCTCTCCCAGGAAGAATGCACTACAAATCTATAAACATTTTCATATGGTTTGGGGAGCCTTGTGAACCCCTGGAAGCTCATCCAGGGGCCCCAGGGCGTAAACTCCCATCTGTTATGGGCCCTGTGCTGGGCACTGAGGATCCAATAGAAAATGAGACAAATATGATCTTTGCCCTGCCTGAGTTTGGCAGGCTAGTGGGAGACATAGATAAGTAAAGAGATGCTTAATATAGAGCAGGGAAATCCAGGTGCTCAGAGACCCACTGGCCTAGACCAGGGGCCTTATGGAAGCCTTCCTGGAGGAAGCATCAGGTGAGCCGAGACCTGAAGAAGGAGTAGGAGCTGGCCAGGCAAAGACCTGGGGAAGAAGACTTCAGGCCGGGAAAAGAGCACATGGAAAGGCCCCGAGGAGGGAGAACAGCAATCCTGAGACCCTGACAGCCGGCCCATGTGGCTGGCCCAGAGATGCCAGAAGGGGGACCAGAGAGAAATGAGGCTGGAGGGGGCCCCTGGGTGGTTCAGTGGGTTAAGCATCAGCCTCCAGCTCAGGTCATGATCTCAGGGTCCTGGGATCAAGCCCCACATCAGGCTCCCTGCTCAGTGGGGAGCCTGCTTTTCCTTCTCCCTCTGCCTGCCGCTCCCCCTGCTTGTGCTCTCTCTCTCTCTGTCAAATAAATACATAAAATCTTTAAAAAAAAGAAAAAAGAAATGAGGCTGAAGGGATAAGCGCCAGTGTAGGGGTACAACAGGGGACAGTTCCTGCCCTCAAGGACACACATAAGAAAGCCGGCAGTGACAATGTGGGAGTGTGAATGCCACACTGGGAATGAATACAGGGTGGTAGGAGAGCGGGTGGGAGAGCTTCACGTTCAGTCTTGGGGATCAGACCCAGGGCCCAGGAGATGGGGCTCAGTGATACACTCAGTGTACCCAGAACACCCTCAGCTTCTGAAAACAGCTGAATGGGAAAAGGCAGGGAGGAGTCCCAAGGGCACCTTGATTTGACTGCCGCCTACCATTACGAGTACCTTTTCTTCTTCAGGTGACCAAGGCTGGGCTGGAGTCAACTCAGCTCTGCCTACTTTTTAAAGTACCGGACTTGTGGCCAGAGGGAGCCATGGCTAGAAAAGCAGAGGAGGAGAGAGAACAGCAGGCTTGGCCCCTGGTTGGAGGTCTGGGAGAGCATGGATGAGACAGAGAAGCGGATGTCGCCATGATTTATTGCCAGTGATTTCTTTCATTTAACAAACACTCATATTGTGCTTACTACATGCCAGGCCCTGTCCTAAACACCTAATAAATATTAACTCATAACATTCCTAGGAGATAGGCATGATCATCATCCTCATTTCACACATGGAGAAACTGAGGCACAGAGCAGTTAAGTAACTTGGCAAGATCAAGTAAGTGACAGAGAGCCACTGTCTGAACCCAGCCAGGCTGGCTCCAGAGTCTGGGCTCTTTGCCACTAAACTAGGCTACCTCTTGAGAGGAAAGGCAATTGCAAGGGTTAAGAATTGAACCTGGGCCTCCCACATAAGACAGATGAGAAGTCCACCATTGCAGCTCCTAGGACACTGAGGAAGTACAAGGAGCACGCGCTCTGTGGGAGTGCCCGGGGCAGTGGAGGCCCTATGGGGAATGGTGAGGCTTTGCAACTGGGGAGAGCTGCTGGAGACCAAGGCCTAGGGATCCAGGACTGGAGGGGGAGGGGCAACTAGTTAAGAGAAAAGGCCAAGGGGGTGGGCAAAATGGAAACTCCCACTGTGGCCTAGGATGTCTAGACCCTTTCTCTCTTGTCAACCTCATCTCTTCCCATTCTCCCTCACTCACAATTTTCTTGTCACACTGTTCTTTACTGCCCCAGGGCCTTCTTACTTGCTGTTGCCTCTGCCCTGAACACTTCCCCGACAAGCACACACAAACACCTCCACCCCCCCTTTTCCCAGGCTGACCCCCACTCATCCTTCAGATCTCAGAGAGGCCCTCTGGGAGTCAATATCTGAATTAGATTTCTTCTGTTACTCGCTCATAATAGTATCCGATTATTTTCCCTCATCATCTATGTCATCATTTGAAATTATAGATCCAATTGTTTGTTTAATGCCTGTCTCTCCCATTAGACTCTAAGCTCATTGAGGGCAAGGACCCCATCTTATCCTCCACTGGAAACCTTGCTCCTGGCATAGCGCGGAGCACATAGAGATGCTCCATTACATTTTGCTTAATGAGTTCATGAATTTAGAGGGATCTCAGAGGACTACTTGTCCGATCCTTCTACCTTCTTGAATACTCCCAGTGACAGAGAACTCACTATTTCACCAAGAGGCCCATTCTATGTTTGAAGAGATTTAATAGTTAGATAGTCGTCCTTATCAAAGAAAAACTGGACTCCCTGTTACTTCTTGGTCCTAGTTTGGCCCTTTGGAGCTATATGCAATTAAGATAGTCCTTTACAGAGTTGCAGAGAGCCAGCATGCTCACCCCTTCTGCCCTCGATTCTTCTCTGTGTCGCCTAAACAGGTCTTTCAGTTTTGGTAGGCTCGGTTTCTTAGCCCTTCTCTACCCTGTTCCGCTTTCTCAAGAAACACCCCCTTTGGTCAGCACACAGAATGTAACAGCCTGGTTTATGAATTATTATCATCCTCCCCAGCCACCCCCACCTGGAATACAAGTCCAGCGGGATAAGGGAGAACAGGAAGGAGAGAGTGAGAAAAGTGAGCTGTTTCTTTCTCACCAATGTAACTGGGGTTGTATTTCTCCAGGAAACAATGTTATTAGGGATGGTTGGGGCCTCGGGCTAGTCCTGAGCTAGACGTACCATTGTCAGCTCCGTTCTGGGTCAAACGGTCTTTCTGGACCCATTTAATACTTTTCTTCTGGGGAAAATGTGTTTGGGTTCCAAACAGCCAAGTTATATATAAACCCTTTAGATAACCAGCTTACGGATTGGGAACTGCTTCTATAGAAGTATTTAGGTAACACCGAGTGGGAGAGTGAAGGGATGAGAACAGAGTGGGCTTGCTCAGAGAAGTTTCCAAGAGGTTTTTGGAGCAAAGATGGTGAACGTGGTAAGGCACACAGGCTTTAGTCACACAAACCTGGGTTTAAACCTCAGCTCTGCACTTAATGGTTGTGAGGCCTGGGGCTTTATCTAACTTCCCCTCAGATTGCTCTCTCTAAGGAAGACAATAGTTTTTACCTGACAGAGTTGAAAGGTGCATAAAAGCGAGATTGTTTACTGCCTTCAGCACAGTGCCTGGCACAGGAATGCTGATGAGGGGTAGGTATTGTCATGTTTTCAAAATGGGGGTCTTCCCCCTCCACTGAGGCGACAGGCTAAGGTCCCTGAAGCTAACCTGCCCCTTTCCCATATGCGGGAGGGAGTCCAAGCTGATTGCAGTGAAGACTATCCTCTGCTGTCCTAAAGAGACCTTCCAAAAGATGGCTTCGAAAAGGGGGCTCCAGAAGGGAGCTAGGGGGACAAGCACGTAGGGGGTCTGAGTGTTACCAAAGCCCCATGCTTCGGCACACACTATTTCTGTAGCGTGTGTGTCTTTGTGGGCCTCGCGTGGCTCTGGGACTGTGTGTGTCAGTATGACCCCTTGCGCGAACCTTCTACCAGTCTCAGTGGGACTCAAGATTCCCCTCCCTCTGTCAGGCTCCATTACTCCGCTTTTTGCCGTTCCAGGCCTTATCACTTAGCTGTCTGCCCTCTGGCCTCTTCCCTTTGTTTACCAACTTGGCTGGCTTTCTCCTCTGGGAACAAAGGAGGTGTTCAGTTCTGGGCAGTGCCTGGCTCCCGCTACCCCACCCCCACTCCCTTCCCTTTCCAGGAGCATTGCCCCTCCCTGTCTCAGGCGGACCCCTGGCTTCTGAGAGGCCCCTTCCCACAGTTCCCGGGAGAGGAGAAACTGAGCTCCTGGCTGGCACCCCCTTTTTCTCACCCTCTGGCCCCCATTCTTGTCCCCAGCCAGGCCCCTAAAGCTTCCCTCGTCTGGGCTGGAGGCAGCTCCTCTCCCCATTGTCTGGCCAGGATTTGGAAGCTCTGGTTTCCATAGCAACCCCTGGGCATTTAATTAAGGAAGGAGGCCTTCATCTCTTCTCGTCCAGGCAGTTCCAAATCTCTACCCGAAAAGGATACCCTGAGGGGGTGAGGAGAAGCGTTGTCCTCCAGTACAGCACAATTCTGGCTTCTCTGCAGAGCCCATTATAGCTTTCCCAGCCCGCCCCCTCCCACCTGCCGCCCCTGTCCCCACCCCACACCAGAGCAGGCTGGGGGAGACCTCGTGAACCGGCGAGCGCGAACCCCAGGTCCCAGGATAGCAGGGGTTTTGAGGGGGTGCTGGGCACCCTCCCCCTGTACACTGTTGCGTTGTTGACTGTTTGGGGATGGGGTGACTGATGTTTCAACATCGGCCCGACTCTCCAGTTGCTTTACTGTTGAATGGGTTCAGGGGCTCTTTGAACTCCCTGGAATTGCATGTAAAATGTTGTATATAAGTTCATTACCAGCTTTTTCTTGGGTCCTGGGTACACAGCTTTCATCAGATCCACAAAAGGGGTCTGTGAGCTCACAAAGGTCCCTAACTCTGCCATTTGCCAGCTTGTGAGACCTTAGGCAAATCACTTAACCTCTCTGTGCCTCCCAGTCCTCATCTGTGAAGGGGGATGATGATATTTCACAAGACTGTTGGTATCTGCTGAGTGCTTAGTAAGGGGTTGTTGTTAGAGTTTTTGTTACTATGAGAGAGGGTGAAATGAAGACCCCACAGCTTATCCACTCCACACTTATACCCCTCAAGGTGGCAGGTCTTTAACCTGGGACGCATTAACACCTCCCCCACCCCCGCCCCCCCAGTCCGTTCTCTCTCTGCCCCACCCCAGGCTGCTGGAAAGTGCTCTCGGAACTCTGATCGGAAGCTGGCATCTTTCAAGAACCTCGTCATGGGGTGGAATTTCCATGCCCTGGTCACTGAGATCCCAGTTCCTGAAATTCCTGCCTCCGGTTTCTCAGCTGTGGCCGTGACCACTTTTCCCCATTTCTGGTTGGTTTAGTTTGTGTGTTTCCTTTTCACTGTATTTTTAGACTTAGGAAAAAATAAACACAGTTCACACACTAGCACCTTCCTGATGGCTCGGTTCCTCGCAGGCATGAGGGTGGGGGGGCCCTTGTTTCCCCTGACGGGGGGGGGGGGGGGGAGTGTCTTCAACTCTGCCCTCCCGCGGCTACATCCTTACCTTCTGTTGAAAATTCCCAGACTTACCCCACCCATCTTTCATCACTCTGCCTCTCCCACCCCTTCAGCACCGATCAATGCATATTGTAACACAATTCTGAACCGTACGTGCCTCTGGGGCTTTTATCCTTGTTTTATTTTTATCTTGTTTCCCTCCTGGAAACTTCCCCCACTGTTGCATTTTTTTCTCCCTTCGGAAGAGGCAACTCTAGCCAGGCAGCTCTGGGCTTGTCCCACTGATTCAAAGGAGGAGCTGGGGAGTCAGAGGAGCCGGGGACTGGGACAGCCCCCCACCCCTTATGTTGAGGCTTCATCAGGACGAAAAGGGGGTTTACCGGGGACAGCTGCCGAGAGATTTCGGCGCAACGGTGCCCGAGAGCCCTGAGCGCCGTGGGCTGCAGCGGCGGAGGCCTCAGTGTTGGAACCGTTACCCCCCGGACCTGAGGGTCCCCCCGGGACACAGGGCCATTTCGCAGCCCTATTTCCCTCAATTCGGTTCACACGGCAGCCAGAGTCGCGGAGCTGGACTCGGCGAAGCCGGTGTCAAAAGACGCGGGTGACACCGGGCGGGACGCGAAGGAGCGATGTGGGAAGGGCTGAGAACTAGCCTGGGAGGCAGGGAAAGGGACTTAGTCCGCACAAAACCGGAAGAGGGAAGGACAGGCTTCCAAGCACAGCCTTCGGGGCTGTCTGGCAACTGTCTTGACTGTCCGTCGGGGAAGAGGAAGTGGAAGGGTTGGAGAGGCTGAGGCTGGCCAGCAGAGCGTCCTAGCTGTGGATGAAACCTCCGGCTCGGGAAATCCGAAGTCCTTGGTGAGGAAGCTGAGGCTTCCAGAGGTCAAGGCTTTCGAAGGTCACGAGTTAGCCCGCGCTGGGTCCTTGACTCGGGACCTCCACCCGCCCAGGGCCCCCGAGCCCCGGAGGCTGGCGGCGCCCTGAGGGCAGGTGGATGGCGGGGCCGAGTGGAGACTCCCAGTTTGCTTAAGACTTGCACCCCAGGGGCGCCTGGGTGGCTCAGTTGGTTAAGCGACTGCCTTCGGCTCAGGTCATGATCCTGGAGTCCTGGGATGGAGTCCCACATCGGGCTCCCTGCTCAGCAGGGAGTCTGCTCCTCCCTCTGACCCTTCCCCCTCTCATGCTCTCTCTATCTCAGTCTCTCTCTCAAATAAATAAATAAAATCTTTAAAAAAAAAAAAAAAAAAAAAGACTTGCACCCCGTAGGAAGGGCCGGAAAGAACGCGAGGTAAGGCCAGTGAGGCCTTGCCATACTAAAGAAAGCTCAGGGAGAGGTCCAGTAACCTATTGGAGGTCGCAGGACCTTGACTCTGAGGGTCAGGACTCATATCCAGGTGGGCCATGTGGCTTGAGCCTGCACTCTCGACCGGGGCTGCTTCTGCAAGTATATGCGAGTCAGGTTGTGGATGTGGCCTGGCTGACCGCCTGAGCCAGAATGATAACGATCCTCCTCTACCCTCGGAGGACGGAGGACTGAGTGAGATGATGCAGGTATAACACAGGACACAGAAAGCAGCCAGCCGGGCTGGTTTCATTATGTCTGGCTGCCTCCAGTTCTGCCTTTTCGTCATTTGCTCAGGGCCTGGGCTTATACCCTTGGTGGCTTTCGCCCTCCTGGAAGTAAGGCCCTGTCCTCAGCGGGACACCGGATTGCGGGTAAACGGGGGACTGCCTGACCGTTTCTGTCCAGCCTGCTGCTGGACTCTGGCTGTCTGGAGGGCATTCTCTGGTGTGTCCTTGAAGACTGACTGTAGGTACAACCAGAAGGGTTCTCAGAGAGCAAGTCCAAGTTCGAATTCTGTAGATGACAATCGCCCAAAGGGAGAAAGAGTCTTGATTTGAGTCATTCCTTCAGGTCTACAAATAGTTACTGAGCACCAGCTGTGCTCCAGGTGCTGTTCTAGGCCCCAGGGGAACAGCAGGGAACCACGAAAAGGCCCTGCCCCTACAGGGCCCACTTTATCAGAGTGGAGGAGAAAGACAAAAAATAAAAAAAATCGGTCAACAGACAACATAAACCAGAAAATATCATAGTGATAAATGCCAGAGAACATGAAAGAGAATGATCGGGTGGCTACTTTAGCCTAAGTGACCTCTCTGGAGGTCTCTGGAGGTCACCTCTCCTATAAACAGGTGTGAAACACCTGTAAATGGGTGTGTATATAAGCGTGAGTGTGTATATGTTTTGGGTTGTAATTAACATGTTATTTCTCTTTTTTTTTTCAAGATTTTATTCATTTATTTATTTGTGAGAGAGAGAATGAGAGACAGAGAGCATGAGAGGGGGGAGGGTCAGAGGGAGAAGCAGACTCCCTGCCAAGCAGGGAGCCCGATGCGGGACTCGATCCAGGGACTCCAGGATCATGACCTGAGCCGAAGGCAGTCGCTTAAGCAACTGAGCCACCCAGGTGCCCCAACATGTTATTTCTCACTGTGACTTGTCAATGGAAAGTCGGAAAACCATTATTGGAGGAATCAAACCAAGGTCAGTATGGCGGGAGCATAGTGGGAGAGAGGATGACTGCAGGGGAGGAGGCCAGCTGGGGGCAAGGGCAGGTCATGTATGGCTCTAGAAGCCAGAACAAGAACTTGGATTTTATTCAAAGTGGACCTGACCCCATAGGAAGGCTTAAGCCGAGGATGGACACGATCTATGTAGTTTCTTGGTTTTGTTTTGAATCTAGCCATTTAGAGAAACTGCGTCTCCTTGCAGTCGTTCTCCTGCCAAAACACATTTACCGCACGTTTGCAGGCAAGATATGTGGGGAGAGGTAGGGGGGAGTTATACTTGTGTCCATCTTTGCCTGATCAAGAAGGACCAGATCAAGGAACCCAGGAGAGGCTCCCCAGGGAGGCGGTAAGAAGGAGGATGAGAAAAGGCAGAGGAGGGCAAGGGAATTGCTCCATGGGAGGATGGACTTGGGAGTAGGTCTGGCCTAGGGTCCACACCCTTGTCCAGCTCACTCCCACATTTCTGAGGTGTTTTCCTCCCTTAGGATTCCCCGCCCCCCAGCACGAGGCCTCCCTACCGCTCACCCAGCAAGTGGCCACCTCGGTCCTGCCTGAGCCCTGGTGATGGCGAGAGAAGGCAGGCAGGCCTGCAGCTGTGGTCTCACTAGTCTCCTGCTCCAAACGCCTGCTCTGGGTACGGCTGCGCTGGGCTTCTTCTGGCTACCTTCTGCTCTTCTGTTCCTCCAGCCAAGTCTGAAACCAGACAGAAGCCAGACTTCTTCCCCTGTCACCCTCTGCAATTCCCATACTTTGCTCCTAAATCTCAGTCCAGCTCATGGAGCTTTGTGCATGTGACTTTTCTCCTCCTGTGTACATCTTTACTCACACATACATACACATGTGTTCCCAGGTCCTCTTTCCAGACCTCCATCTCTTGCTTCCAAGCCATCCCATTCCCTAGAACATTCCGTATACCCTGGCCCCCTCTCAGCACCTTTTCTTTTCTTGTTTTTTTTTTTAAAGATTTTATTTATTTATTTGACAGAGAGAGAGACAGCGAGAGAGGGAACACAAGCAGGGGGAGCAGGAGAGGGAGAAGCAGGCTTCCCGCGGAGCAGGGAGCCCGATGCGGGGCTTGATCCCAGGACCCTGGGATCATGACCTGAGCCGAAGGCAGACGCTTAATGACTGAGCCACCCAGGTGCCCCAGCACCTTTTCTTTTAAAGATAATAAATAAATAAATAAATAAATAAATAAATAAATAAATAAATAAATAAAGTTTTGTGTATTTATTAGAGAGAGAGAGAGAGAGCGAGTGGCAGAGGGAGAGGGAGATGCAGGCTGCCCGCTGAGCAGGGACCCCCGACGCAGGATCCCAGGACTCCAGGATCATGACCTGAGCCAAAGGCAAATGCTTAACTGACTGAGCCACCAGGTGCCCCCCCCCCCCAGCCTCTTGTTCTTGTTTTACCTCATAGCTCCCTGCTACTTCCTCCAGAAAATTTTCTTGGGAAATTCTCCTCTTTCCTTTTGTTTCTCCTTCTAGTCTCTCACCAGACTCCTGTAACAACACCCAGCTCCCAGGAAGAGGAGTGGAGAAGAGCATGAGTAGGGGAAAAGCCCCAGGAATGGGCCTGGCACTCACAGCTTGGCTTTGGTTTTCTTCCGGGGAACATACACAATGTCACAGAATGCCACCATCAAGCCAGGCCACTCTCTGACCATGCTAGGTCAAGAACAAGACTTCCCCGTAGTTACACCCAAACTCAGACAGAAACAAGGACATTGTCCAAGCCACAAATATGACCAACCCCCCCCACCCCCCACCTCCTCGCCCGCAGCCGTGCTGCTCTTTCTTCGACCCCTCCCACTTTGGGCCCAGTTATACTCCTCCCGCCTCCTCATAAGATGCATTAAATTTCCCAATCACAGAATTCCCCAGCTTTCTGATTACAAAGCAATCCCTCGCTTCCTTGACCTCTCCCTAAATCAACAAATGTTAAGTCCAAATCCCAGGTCCTTTCTATCGCCCTTTTCCCAGATGCCCACAGCTCCACCACAGTGTGTGGCCTCCTTGTTGGAATGAATGGAATGAATCCCTACACCCAATTTTGTTCCACAGTTTTGTTGCTGGTCTTTGGCTGGAGGGCATTGACAATCAGGAACAACATATAGGTACACACTTTATATAATTTTTAAACTACAGACTCCTGTATTTTGATTTTAAGTGCATTCTATGGTATTTTATTTATTTATTTATTTATTTAGTTTTTTTTTTTTTTAAGATTTTATTTATTTGACAGAGAGAGACAGCGAGAGCAGGAACACAAGCAGGGGGAGTGGGAGAGAGAGAGAAGCAGGCTTCCCGCGGAGCAGGGAGCCTGATGCGGGGCTCTATCCCAGGACCCTGGGATCATGACCTGAGCCGAAGGCAGACGCTCAACGACCGAGCCACCCAGGCGCCCAGTTAGTTAGTTTTAAAAATTTTTATTTATTTAAGTAATCTCTATACCCAACGTGGGGCTTGAACTCATGACCTTGAGATCAAGAGTCACACTCTCTTCTGACTGAGCCAGCCCCCATTTTATATATTTTAGCATGACATTTCCTTTCCTAATCATGTTCTTGGGCAAAATGTCCCACCCCCTACCGTGAATCATCCTTCCAGTTGATCAGATTGATTCTTTAGTCCTTGGGCATGCTTAGCGTTTTCCTGCATCAGTACTCTCCCCTCACCAGTCTTTTTTTTTTTTTTAAGGCAACTTTTTTTTATTTTTTAAAGATTTTATTTATTTATTTGACAGAGAGAGACACAGCGAGAGAGGGAACACAAGCGGGGGGAGCGGGAGAGGGAGAAGCAGGCTTCCTGCTGAGCAGGGAGCCAGATGTGGGGCTTGACTCGGCCTGATCCCAGGACCCCGGGACCATGACCCAAGCCGAAGGCAGACGCCTAACGACTGAGCCACCCAGGCACCCCTCCCCTCACCAGTCTTATATCAGAATTGAGACCCTGGGGGCACCCAGGTGGCTCAAACATCTGACTCAGTTAAGACTCTTGGTTTTGGCTCAGGTTATAATCTCGGGGGTCATGGGATGGATCTTCGCATCAGGATCTGCGCTCATCTCAGAGTCTACTTGTCCCTCTCCCTCTGCTCCCCACTCAAATAAATAAATAAATAAATAAATAAATAAATAAATAAAATATTTTTAAAAAGAGTTGAGACCCTCTTCCATCGCCTTCCAGATTGTGTAATGAGATCTGAACCCTCCCTCCTCATCACTCTTACTGCACTTGGTGTTAATTACCCAAAGGGCTCTTGCTTTATTTCGCCGCATAGCTGTAAACTCTCTGAAGGCAAGCACTGAATCTTTAAAACTTGGTTAGCACTCCAGGGGCTGCTCCAGCTAAAATGCCCAAAGGTCAGGGGTTCCCCAGCGCTCAGAGCCAGAGATCCTTGAGATCATGAGAAGTTGTGACTTTAGACTAAAGGAAGAGGGCACCTGAGTCCTATTAAGGAGAGGGGAGAAGGGGTCTCGTCCTACCACACTCATAGGGGACGTAGGTGGCATGTAGCCTCGGAGCTCTTTGTAAGAATCCCTAGGGCAGAGAAAGACTGAGCTTGTGTACCCTCTGGTAAGAGTCTGAGCGAATTTGAATTTGCCATCACCCTGAACACCTTTGTGTATTATGTCACTGTCCCAGATAGGAATTTATCAGAGTAATCAGAGCCAAAAAAAGATAGGGCAGTCCTGAGCTTTGAACATGTGGTACACACACACACACACACACACACAAGCTATCCTGGCTAGTGGTTTTTAAACTGTGTCCCCTGTAGTTTGTTTCTTGGAAGTACCCCAAGAGGAGAGGGGAGGGGAGGCTGACAGATCCCCACTCCAAGTCCCTCATTCTGATTCAACCAGAGCAGTTTGGTTTTTCATCTTCTTTTGTGTTTTGGGATTCTGTATAAGATTTAATGTGTAAAGGAGCTTTACTACATGTAAACACCACCATTAAGATGTAATCAGCAAAATCCCAAATCTGGAAGACACTGTAGAATAAATAACTTGCTTTCTTCAACAAATGAATCACAAGGAAAAAAAGGGGAGATAGAACCTATGAAATAAAAGACATTTAAGAGCCATATGAACCAAATTCAGTATGTGTGCCTTGTTTTAGATTAAATCAATGTATGACACAGTTGGGAAAATATTAACACCGACTGGATATTTGATGATACTAAGGAGTGAGTTATTTATTTTTAGTTGTGATCATGGTATTATAGTTATGCTAACATGCTTGTTAGAGATGAGTACGGAAATATCTATGGGTTAAACAATATGATGTCTAACACGTGCTTGGAAATCATCCAGTACAGGAGGTGTAATGGGGAGAAGTGGGTGGGGGAATAGATGGAGCAAGATTATGTTGATAATTATTGAAGCTGGGTGACAGGGGGTCATCGTATTATTTTTTCTCTGTTTTTAAATGTTTGAACACCCCCCCCCACACACACACACAAAAGCCTTCGGAAAAAAATAAGCTAAAGGAGACTATATGAGTAAGATTTGGAATTAGAACCTTATTTTTTAAAGTAACAGATTTATCAAGATATGATTCACATACCATATAATTCACCAATTTAAACTGTACAAATCAGTGGTTTTTAGTATATTCACAGAATTGTGCAACAATCACCCAATCAAATTTAGAAGATTTTCATCACCCCCCAAAGACACGTCAAATCCATTAGCAGTCACTCCCCATTCCCCTGATCTTGATGGCCCCTGGCAGCCACTCACCTGTCTGCTGTTTCTTCAGTCGATCTACTCTGAACAATGGAATCAGACAATATGTGGTCTTCTGTGCCCAGCTTCTTCCACCTTAGGATAAGGTTTTCAAGTATAACCTTGTTTTCAAGTGTAACCTCTTTCTTGATAGGAGAGAACCACCTTGTAAGTTTATTACTCTGGCTATGGATTTTTTAAATAAAGACACTTGGAAAAGGTTTAAACAAACTTAGGGGAGGGAGTCTAACAAA
Organism: Mirounga leonina; assembly: GCF_011800145.1. Lineage (NCBI taxonomy): Eukaryota > Metazoa > Chordata > Mammalia > Carnivora > Phocidae > Mirounga > Mirounga leonina. Next base: position 28,457,241 of record NW_023270314.1, read on the forward strand.
GAAAGAAGAAAAAGAAAGAAAGAAAGAAAGAAAGAAAGAAAGAAAGAAAGAAAGAAAGAAAGAAAGAAAGAAAGAAA